>NW_007380571.1:0-7237 GCF_000475195.1 Diaphorina citri
AAATATTGTCCAACTATCAAGGGGTCTTTTGTTGTTTTTTGTCCTTTGATATGTGGTGGAAGTATGTCTTGCTTTGAACCTGAAAGCTCATCATACATCTCTCTTATATTCTTTCCTTCGGGTTTAACATTCAGTGGACTCTCTTTGGCATTTGGGTTTCCATCGGTATCATGTTTTGGCACATTGTTCGCTTGATTCACAAATCCTCCACTATATCTCATTCTTATATTTTCAATTGGTGGACCAATATTTATTGTTTTCTGCACTTCCCGTTTGGCTCTTTTTGTTGCGTTGACGTTGTTTCTTTCTTTTTCTAGTTTCTCTTTTCTTTCTTTCTCTTCTAGTTGTTTTATAAAGTTCTCTCGGATTTTTTCGCGTTGCTTGTCAATTTCGGTCATGGTTTCAATATCGCTTCCGAAAAAGTCACGCATATCCTTTTCAAACTTTTGTCTATCTTCTTCGGTATCAGAATCAGGGTTGTTAAATATTGCGCTGTTGTCATAAGGTGTTTTCCCTGGACGTTTTGGTTGTTGGTTTGGTACTCGAGATATATGTTTCATGTCGAATTCATATTCAGGATCAGTAGGGGCTGTGTGTTCTATTAGATGCCAATCTTCTTCTCTCTTTCTCCTATTTCGAGGACTTTGGGTTGCACCCTTTAATTTTTCTTCCTCTTTCTGCAGTTTCTCTTTTCTTTCTTTTTCTTCTAGTTGTTTTATAAAGTTCTCTCGGATTCTTTCGCGTTGCTTGTCAATTTCGGTCATGGTTTCAATGTCGCTTCCGAAAAAGTCTCGCATGTCCGTTTCAAATTTTTGTCTATTTTCTTCGGTGTCCGAATCAGGGTTGTTGAAGATTGCGCTGTTTTCATAGGGCGTTTTTCCTGGACGTTTAGGTTGTTGATTTGGAACTCGAGAGATATGTTTCATGTCGAATTCGTATTCAGGATCGGTTGGCGCTGTGCGTTCGATCAAATGCCAGTCAGTAGTAAGATCTCTTTTAAATTTATCACGGTTTTCACGGTTTTTATATACTTTGGCCTGATAAACTTGAGTAATGAGTAGGGGGATCATGGTCGGTCTTCTTTCCATCTCCTCCTCTACGAAACGGTCGTTCAACCGCGAGTCATCCGCATAAACATCAAACCTCCTCCAGTCTTTTTCATTATATAAATTCTTATTTTCATAATATGGATTGTAGACGTCTGCTTTTGCACACTCTTTTAAGATTGTTAGATTTCGCCTCCTGATCATGTAGTTGTCCCTTCCACTGGGGTTTGCATAGTTGTTTGGTCTTCTGTACAGTGCTTGTCCTGCAACCGTTCTCGATTGTTCATTGGGATTAATTTTTTCAATATAGTTTTGGATAAATATTTGGTCCTGTGTTCTCGCCCGTCTTGAATGCATCTCTGCAACTTTGGCGTCATACAGTTTTTGATACTCTTCAAAGTTGTACTTTTTGTATTTCTCGTTCTCCGTTGTAGTTTTCCATCGTTCTGCAGAGTGGCCCATTAAGTTTTTAAGAAAAGCACCATAATCTCGTTGAGTTTTATTTCTTTGAGTTGTCTGAAATTGTATTTGTGTGTTTGGTTGTCTTTGTGAGTTTGGAACTCTTTGGTTTTGTCTTGAAACAATTTTTGGTTTCGATCTTATTCCTTCCTTATTTTTATTTTGTATATTGACGTTCTCATCAGGATCCTGTATATCTCGTCTATATCTTTGCTGAATGTCCATCGTTTTTCCACTCTGTTTGTATTCTAACCAAGCTTTAAATAAGATGTCCTCCTCCGTTTTGTTCAGAATAATATCTTTCAAAGTTTTAAATCTTCTAGTTGTGTCTTCCTCTTCTGCTGTTATTTTCTGTTCGAACATGCCTCTATATTTGTCAAAGTTTTGTATGAAAGGCGTACAGTTTACCAGCGTAGGGAATGTCGTGCCGGTTGCTTCAAAATGTCTTGCTTTCATTTGTTTCATTCCGTGAGGTTTTGACCTCACAACGAGAAAGTCGTTCAATGCTCTGAAGCCTTTTCGTGTTTTTATGGTTTTGAGCTTTTGTGGTAGAACTAGACATCCATCGCGTCGGTCAGGTTGGTCCTGTAGTAGGTTGAACAGATGTTTTCTTATATTTCGAGCTTTCGTAATGATCTGTCGGTTTCGACCCCTTCTTGTCGTGCTTTGTACTTTTACAAATAGCATCCCGCGAAATCTATTTCTCATTCTTCTTTTTCTCTTGTTAGTCTTGTCGGTATCAGTGTTGCCCAGTGTATCACCTTCCGTTTGTAAATCATTGTTCACTTCCTCACGAATTCGGTTGCTACTATCAGTGTTTCCGATTGTATTAGCTTCGGTTTGTAAATCATTGTCCACTTCCTCACGAATTTCGTTTTGAGTGACAGTTTGTTTATTAAAAAAGCTCGGGTCTATTTCTTCAAAACTTTGGTTTGGATCAAAAACGATATTTCTCTGATTGACGGGACCACCATCTCTTTGATTGCTCGCGTGGTCTGCCTCTCTCTTGTATCTCCTGTATTCCCATTGAAGCGCCTTTGTTGTCTTCTTTGCCGCCTTCGTCTGATTCTTTTTGTACAGGTTGTAGAAGTAAGTGAATCGCAGCAGCTCTTGCAAACTTCTCGTGCTCGTCAGCTTATACTTCTCCATGATATTTGACACCACGTCGCTTGTCACGTATATTCGGCACAGCTTTCGTTCCTCATCTGAAAATCCATAAAATTTATTTTTATCAAGTGGCGTCGGCGTTTTGTACGTAGTCGTCACCAAGAGACCCTTCCGTATGAGTTCGTCCTCGCGTTTCATTTCCTCGTCAAAGTAGTGAATGTCAAATGGTTTCTTCGTCTTCCCCATGCGTCCGCTTATATCGTACGCCTCAAAGTTTTCGAATTTTTTAACCCCCCATGTTAACCCTGACGTCGTCCCCTGCGTGGAAAATTCCGCCGGATCTAAAACGGAACCGGACGGAAACGTTTGTCTAAAAGCATCGCACGGATCGAACGGTACTCTATAACTTTCGGAATCATACTCGTCTGACGAGTTAGTCTCGCAAGTAGAACTCCACCTTGCGCTTTCCGTTTCGTTCAAATGATTGCGGCGCGGATGCACCTCGAACGTCCGGTATATATCTGCCGATTTGAAATTTTCAAAACTTGGAATACTATTGGCGTTGCATTTACGACTTGAGTTATGGCTACAAGACCTTTTACTTCTCTTGTTCCTAATTCTACTGTGGGTTTCAATTAGACTCTGTAAGTTGGCTAACATAGTGTGAGCTTTCAAATCACCTTTTCGAATAATTCCTTTCTTCAGTACACCACCACTGTATTGTCTTCTAAAAAGTGTTTTGGCAAAGTTTTTATTTTCAACTAGGTTTGCCCGGTCTACTTGTCTTTTCTTCCTTGCCATTAACGTTGTCATAATTCTCTTGTTGAACGCATCGATCATAGTCTTTTCCAAACTGCTGTGGTTCCTTTTGCTTTCCCTATCCAGCTTGAGTTTTAACAGTTTGATGAATTCGTTCCGCCTTATGCCTCTCGATTGGACCGTCTGGTTTTCATTTACTTGGAGCATTTCGTCTATATTCCCCGGGTTTACTTCGTCCTGTTCCACACTATATCGCACATCTCGTTCTTCTGTATCCAAATGAGTTGTTGTTTCCACATCTATATACTCGTCATCGTCATCGGTTAGGTGGAAGAGTGTTGTTTGTTTCGTGCTGAGCGCCTTGACATGGTTGGCTCTCAGCTCTTGTCGATAAAAGAATTCCAGAATGAGATTTTCAAAGCTAGATAGTTCTTTGTTCGCGTCCTTATCCTGTCGGAGCTGCTTTATCAGTTGTAAATCGGCGAGACTGAAGTTGTAACATTTCAACGTGTCCAGATTTATGTTGAGTTCGTTCAATAGTTTGATCTTTTGTTCGTACAGATCCGTCGCTTTTTCTTTGGGTGTTTCTTTTTGACTTTCCAAATACGCGTTGAGGAGGATATCTTTGTCTTGAACGACAAAGTTGTACTTTTGTATCTTGCTTGGCAGGCGGTGGGTTGTGAAGTTGTCATTGCTGAAGAACTTGTACTTGGTCAGATCCTTGCCTTTCTCTCGCCACGGACTTGTGTCACTGTTCATCTGGAAAATGTACTTGGTGCTTCTGTTGAAATCTTTCTTAACAGTTTTGTTAAGGAAGATAAACCGCGTGACATTTTTTGGCACTCGACTCATGGTGTACGGTGTCTTCTCGTGTCCTTTGTTCGTGTAAAAAACGTACGTCACATTTTCCTTTCTCCACCGCGTGCTGTGCCTGGTTGGCTCAACTTTCCTGTACGATAAGAACGTATACGCTTTCTCCGCAGGTTTGAATCGCTTCACCGTACCAAGATATCCTTCAAAGGATTCCAATCGTCTGCCAGTGAGTCCTTCCTTCTTCTCGAAGAGAGAATACACCGTGTCCGGGCGTTTTTCAAATAGGAAATTGTCGAACACCTTATTCCCGGAAGACAGAAATCTGGTGACGGGCTTCAACTGGATGTCTCTCATGTGAATGATCTTCTTCTTGTCTGTAAAGTTCAACATGGCTTCGACGTTGGCGAATCTCTGGTACTGCGTAACGAGTTCGTTTCTCTGATTCGTCGTATTGAACGCGTACACGTACGGTGGGAACAGTGGGATAATGGGCGCCAGGATAGGACCGTCGGATGGTCTGACCTTCAGATGATCTTTCTGAATGATGCGATATTTCTTCGTCACCTTGTCGTTCTTGGTGTTGATCAGGAAACTCTCATGCAATACCTTGCTCATGCCGGACAGGTGGCGGTAGTGGTTTCGCGATGGATCTGTTTCCGGGATTTCTGCATGTGTTTCTTCCACGGTTTTGTCTGGGTGTCTCTCCTTCCAGTATTTGTTATCGTCATCATCATCAGCTAATATAAACGTTATTTTCTGTTGACCATCTTTGGTGGACATACCCTCTGCGTTTGTATCAAAGGATTCAGTTCGCGTTTCTTCAATTTTCCCCAATTCAATTTCAACATTGTCTGTTTCCCCTCTCTGCGTTGTCTTGTCCATGAATATCAAAGTGCTTGGAAAGTGTCCATGGTTGTCTTTAAACTCCGCGCTTTCCCTCATCCTGTCTGGAGGGAGGCTGGTCGATAGGAATTCAGGATTGGCGTAACACATGCCTTTGATTGCATCCTTGTCGTTCTCGTCAATATCTTGTGATTCCCTTGACTCTTGGACTGTCGTGGGCTTCGTTTCTTGCTGCAGTGATCCCATCTCTTGGACTGTCTTTTGCTCCAGTAATTCCGTTGGCTCCGTCGTCGGTATCGTTTTCATGGTCAAGTTTCGCATTCCTATCGGCCCCCTTGTGCTGTATTTCCTGAAGCCCATGTACACAAACCTCGCCTCGTCCGAAGAAATCCTTTCCAGCCCACTCTGCACCTCTTTGTTAAACTCATTGGTGTCTTTATCCGCCAAAGCTTTCATTCCATCTAGGCTCATATTTCTGAAAAACATCCGTGATCGCTGTGCCTTCCTGACGGCCGCGCGTCGCACAAAGTAAGACCCACTGGGCTGTGGAAACTGACTGTTATGTTCCCGGTATTCCTGGTGCTTGTAGAACTGACGTTTGACGCGGATTTTGACGGCAGTTCTGTTCGTGATGTCCACACTGGCATCTGGACCATCGTAGTCTTCGCTATCGGCGTTTATATCTACAGTTTGGTTGCATTGGTTTAGTTCTTCAAGTTCTTCCCTATCGTAGAGCTTTGTATCTACAGTTTGGTTGTATTGGTCAACAGTTTGGTTGTGGTTTGGTTCTTGGTTGCATTGGTTTGGTTCTTCTTCCGAGGACGTCACTATTCGTTTTACTCTCGTATGCGCGTCAGGCCACACCGGCGTTCGTTTCACTCTCGGCGAAGTGATTCGTGTCGTTCTCAAAGGCGTCGGCCAGAAGTAGTGTTTCTTCGAGTCCGAGTCGAGGTCGAATAGTGGCAATTTCGAATCATCGGACACTGAGTAGGGTAGTGGTGTAAACCAGTTGATCGTTAGTTGACTCGGTGGGGAGGCGTCCCTATCGATGCTATCTTCAAAGCAACTTGCCCAGGATTTCGTTCGGTTCGCCTGTCTCTTGACTCGGTGTTTTATAGCTCGGCCTTTGATTTTATGTACTTCGCTGTCGACAGCAGTTTTTGTTTCGACCTTCAAAAGTGTTTCGTCTTTCAGAAGAGTTTTACTGTCCGCTACTGCACCGCCGCTGTATTTTTGTCTAAAACTAAGTTTGTCCATCTCTTCATTCATTTGGTTATGTTCTTCTTGATTTTGTAATTGGTTTTGTTCTTTGTCTTGAATAGGGTTGACGTTTTGGTCACCGCCTAATCCTCTCCTCTTTCGTTTATTTCCTTTAGTTATACTTTTAAAGTAGAGATTCTTCAACGCGTCCATAGGATTGGGCGTTGTTGTCACCCGATTGTCATATTCGCGATAGAATTTCTTCAACGCTTCCATTGTTGGATTTGTAGTTTTAATTTTATTCTTTTCGAGGTTGAAAATTTCCTCCATATTGTTCCGGTCTCCTTCGCGATCTTCATAATCCGTACCTTTTCTATCAAATTTGATCGTCGTTCTGTGCTTACTTGCCGTGAGTGTCGCGAACGCCCGAGGATCAATACAGCCGTTTCTATCGACAGCCTTATTCTGTATCATGTCCAGTACTTCGTTGCGGTCGACGCGTTTGAAAGCCCCTTTGTCGTAGTCGGATCCCATGATATCTCGAAGTCTTTTAATTTCCTGCGAAGTTTTTGGTTTTCCCCTCTCGTTACTCGGTTCTAGCACGAAAACGGACCGTTTGTTCCTCAACGGAGCTATTTCTTCGTCATAGATGTCATCCAAGTCCACATTTTCATGTAGTCCTTCCTCCAGCTCTCTTAAATCTCTCTTCTTTAGTTTCAGCGCCTTCAGTTTCTTCTTCTTATCCTTCAGTTTTTTAAGCAACGTCAGTATAGTGTCTTCGTCCTTCGCTTTCCTTTTCTTTAAGCTTTCTCTTCTCGCGGCTCGTTCTTTTTCCTTCTTTCGCATTCGTTCGCGGTAGCTTTCGTAAGCTCTTTTGATTCGGATTTTGTTTTGACCTTTGTTAGGCAGTTCGTGTGACCATTCGGTTTTTTGTACGATGATTGGTTCATTTCCGAGTTGTCTTTTCTCTCTTTGGACTGCATCTTTCACAGTTGGTTCATCGCAGAGTT
>NW_007380571.1:8569-31936 GCF_000475195.1 Diaphorina citri
TAAAAAATAAATTCCCTCAAAAAAAAAAAAAAAAAAAAAAAAAAAAAAAAAAAAAAAAAAAACAGTAAAAAAATGTGACTCACACATTTTCGAATGGTATTTTCAGGCTTCCAAAATCGTGAACCCGCCCCCAACCTACTCCGATGGAAACGACAAATTCTGTACGTGTCCGGGCGAAATCTGAGCCGGATAAAGAACGATACCGAAATCCGGATGCTCCTCCGAGACAGATACGGCTACCTGGGAAAAGACCGCATTGCCAAAACGAATGTAGATGATTGGATTGATATCATTAAGATAAAGAACGCCACTGGCCTGCTCAAACATGATATGTACATGGACGAGCGCGATAAAAACAAATATAAAAGAAGCGTTGACAATGTTGATATAAGTGAGGAAGATCTAAACGAGGACCTTGGTAACATGGAGGATATACAATCCCTAAATAATCGACACAAACGGGACATTCATGAAATAGAAAAGCTGTTGGCAATACTGGATTGGAATCGTGACAACAAAGTCGGTAGAGATAAGAGAAGTATTGGGGATGTTGATGACCAAAGAGAATCCGTACAAGCCCATATCAAACGACATAAACGTGATAAGAACAACGAAATGGAAAACCTAAATCGACAAGAACGTAGCATCGAGGTCGAGAAACTATTGGCATTATTGGATTTGAAACAAAATGCTGAAGGCGACAAAAAGACAAAAAATATTCCATTTGGACAAAATGAAATTCCACATGCACAAAGTAAAACCAGAGATGCGAAGCGTATAAGAATCAAGAGAAAAGCAAATGCTGACGAAAGCAGCCCTGAAGTCATGATAGCCCAAAACTCGAACGGAGACAACAACATCCTCCAAGGGTATATCAAAGATGCCAAAGTAATCACGTCAGAAGAGAGGAAGAAAAAGTTCGGAGATAAAGGACCGAACAAGGACTATGAAAAACTGCGAGAACAAATTCAGAACGGAGAGCTGTACCAGGGACAATATGGGTATATTAGACACACGGAAACGGAAGCCACAACTGTGACGACTGTCACTACAACTGTGAGACGATATGATATTAATGAACTGTTCCGAGAAAAGAGAGACCTACGCGATGACGAAATGGTGAAAAATGAAGTACAAAGAGGAAGAAGAGCAACAGGCGATGAACCAGTAGTGAAGAATGTAGTACAAAGAGAAAAAAGGGATCTTCACAATGTACAAAGAAAACTCTGCGATGAACCAACTGTGAAAGATGCAGTCCAAAGAGAGAAAAGACAACTCAGAAATGAACCAATCATCGTACAAAAAACCGAATGGTCACACGAACTGCCTAACAAAGGTCAAAACAAAATCCGAATCAAAAGAGCTTACTTTAACATTCAGTGGACTCTCTTTGGCATTTGGGTTTCCATCGGTATCATGTTTTGGCACATTGTTCGCTTGATTCACAAATCCTCCACTATATCTCATTCTTATATTTTCAATTGGTGGACCAATATTTATTGTTTTCTGCACTTCCCGTTTGGCTCTTTTTGTTGCGTTGACGTTGTTTCTTTCTTTTTCTAGTTTCTCTTTTCTTTCTTTCTCTTCTAGTTGTTTTATAAAGTTCTCTCGGATTTTTTCGCGTTGCTTGTCAATTTCGGTCATGGTTTCAATATCGCTTCCGAAAAAGTCTCGCATATCCTTTTCAAACTTTTGTCTATCTTCTTCGGTATCAGAATCAGGGTTGTTAAATATTGCGCTGTTGTCATAAGGTGTTTTCCCTGGACGTTTTGGTTGTTGGTTTGGTACTCGAGATATATGTTTCATGTCGAATTCATATTCAGGATCAGTAGGGGCTGTGTGTTCTATTAGATGCCAATCTTCTTCTCTCTTTCTCCTATTTCGAGGACTTTGGGTTGCACCCTTTAATTTTTCTTCCTCTTTCTGCAGTTTCTCTTTTCTTTCTTTTTCTTCTAGTTGTTTTATAAAGTTCTCTCGGATTCTTTCGCGTTGCTTGTCAATTTCGGTCATGGTTTCAATGTCGCTTCCGAAAAAGTCTCGCATGTCCGTTTCAAATTTTTGTCTATTTTCTTCGGTGTCCGAATCAGGGTTGTTGAAGATTGCGCTGTTTTCATAGGGCGTTTTTCCTGGACGTTTAGGTTGTTGATTTGGAACTCGAGAGATATGTTTCATGTCGAATTCGTATTCAGGATCGGTTGGCGCTGTGCGTTCGATCAAATGCCAGTCAGTAGTAAGATCTCTTTTAAATTTATCACGGTTTTCACGGTTTTTATATACTTTGGCCTGATAAACTTGAGTAATGAGTAGGGGGATCATGGTCGGTCTTCTTTCCATCTCCTCCTCTACGAAACGGTCGTTCAACCGCGAGTCATCCGCATAAACATCAAACCTCCTCCAGTCTTTTTCATTATATAAATTCTTATTTTCATAATATGGATTGTAGACGTCTGCTTTTGCACACTCTTTTAAGATTGTTAGATTTCGCCTCCTGATCATGTAGTTGTCCCTTCCACTGGGGTTTGCATAGTTGTTTGGTCTTCTGTACAGTGCTTGTCCTGCAACCGTTCTCGATTGTTCATTGGGATTAATTTTTTCAATATAGTTTTGGATAAATATTTGGTCCTGTGTTCTCGCCCGTCTTGAATGCATCTCTGCAACTTTGGCGTCATACAGTTTTTGATACTCTTCAAAGTTGTACTTTTTGTATTTCTCGTTCTCCGTTGTAGTTTTCCATCGTTCTGCAGAGTGGCCCATTAAGTTTTTAAGAAAAGCACCATAATCTCGTTGAGTTTTATTTCTTTGAGTTGTCTGAAATTGTATTTGTGTGTTTGGTTGTCTTTGTGAGTTTGGAACTCTTTGGTTTTGTCTTGAAACAATTTTTGGTTTCGATCTTATTCCTTCCTTATTTTTATTTTGTATATTGACGTTCTCATCAGGATCCTGTATATCTCGTCTATATCTTTGCTGAATGTCCATCGTTTTTCCACTCTGTTTGTATTCTAACCAAGCTTTAAATAAGATGTCCTCCTCCGTTTTGTTCAGAATAATATCTTTCAAAGTTTTAAATCTTCTAGTTGTGTCTTCCTCTTCTGCTGTTATTTTCTGTTCGAACATGCCTCTATATTTGTCAAAGTTTTGTATGAAAGGCGTACAGTTTACCAGCGTAGGGAATGTCGTGCCGGTTGCTTCAAAATGTCTTGCTTTCATTTGTTTCATCCCATCTCTTGGACTGTCTTTTGCTCCAGTAATTCCGTTGGCTCCGTCGTCGGTATCGTTTTCATGGTCAAGTTTCGCATTCCTATCTATGACGATGACGAGTATATTGATGTGGAAACAACAACTCACTTGGATACAGAAGAACGAGATGTGCGATATAGTGTGGAACAGGACGAAGTAAACCCGGGGAATATAGACGAAATGCTCCAAGTAAATGAAAACCAGACGGTCCAATCGAGAGGCATAAGGCGGAACGAATTCATCAAACTGTTAAAACTCAAGCTGGATAGGGAAAGCAAAAGGAACCACAGCAGTTTGGAAAAGACTATGATCGATGCGTTCAACAAGAGAATTATGACAACGTTAATGGCAAGG
Organism: Diaphorina citri; assembly: GCF_000475195.1. Taxonomy (NCBI): domain Eukaryota; kingdom Metazoa; phylum Arthropoda; class Insecta; order Hemiptera; family Psyllidae; genus Diaphorina; species Diaphorina citri. The sequence goes on from NW_007380571.1 coordinate 12,161, forward strand.
AAGAAAAGACAAGTAGACCGGGCAAACCTAGTTGAAAATAAAAACTTTGCCAAAACACTTTTTAGAAGACAATACAGTGGTGGTGTACTGAAGAAAGGAATTATTCGAAAAGGTGATTTGAAAGCTCACACTATGTTAGCCAACTTACAGAGTCTAATTGAAACCCACAGTAGAATTAGGAACAAGAGAAGTAAAAGGTCTTGTAGCCATAACTCAAGTCGTAAATGCAACGCCAATAGTATTCCAAGTTTTGAAAATTTCAAATCGGCAGATATATACCGGACGTTCGAGGTGCATCCGCGCCGCAATCATTTGAACGAAACGGAAAGCGCAAGGTGGAGTTCTACTTGCGAGACTAACTCGTCAGACGAGTATGATTCCGAAAGTTATAGAGTACCGTTCGATCCGTGCGATGCTTTTAGACAAACGTTTCCGTCCGGTTCCGTTTTAGATCCGGCGGAATTTTCCACGCAGGGGACGACGTCAGGGTTAACATGGGGGGTTAAAAAATTCGAAAACTTTGAGGCGTACGATATAAGCGGACGCATGGGGAAGACGAAGAAACCATTTGACATTCACTACTTTGACGAGGAAATGAAACGCGAGGACGAACTCATACGGAAGGGTCTCTTGGTGACGACTACGTACAAAACGCCGACGCCACTTGATAAAAATAAATTTTATGGATTTTCAGATGAGGAACGAAAGCTGTGCCGAATATACGTGACAAGCGACGTGGTGTCAAATATCATGGAGAAGTATAAGCTGACGAGCACGAGAAGTTTGCAAGAGCTGCTGCGATTCACTTACTTCTACAACCTGTACAAAAAGAATCAGACGAAGGCGGCAAAGAAGACAACAAAGGCGCTTCAATGGGAATACAGGAGATACAAGAGAGAGGCAGACCACGCGAGCAATCAAAGAGATGGTGGTCCCGTCAATCAGAGAAATATCGTTTTTGATCCAAACCAAAGTTTTGAAGAAATAGACCCGAGCTTTTTTAATAAACAAACTGTCACTCAAAACGAAATTCGTGAGGAAGTGGACAATGATTTACAAACCGAAGCTAATACAATCGGAAACACTGATAGTAGCAACCGAATTCGTGAGGAAGTGAACAATGATTTACAAACGGAAGGTGATACACTGGGCAACACTGATACCGACAAGACTAACAAGAGAAAAAGAAGAATGAGAAATAGATTTCGCGGGATGCTATTTGTAAAAGTACAAAGCACGACAAGAAGGGGTCGAAACCGACAGATCATTACGAAAGCTCGAAATATAAGAAAACATCTGTTCAACCTACTACAGGACCAACCTGACCGACGCGATGGATGTCTAGTTCTACCACAAAAGCTCAAAACCATAAAAACACGAAAAGGCTTCAGAGCATTGAACGACTTTCTCGTTGTGAGGTCAAAACCTCACGGAATGAAACAAATGAAAGCAAGACATTTTGAAGCAACCGGCACGACATTCCCTACGCTGGTAAACTGTACGCCTTTCATACAAAACTTTGACAAATATAGAGGCATGTTCGAACAGAAAATAACAGCAGAAGAGGAAGACACAACTAGAAGATTTAAAACTTTGAAAGATATTATTCTGAACAAAACGGAGGAGGACATCTTATTTAAAGCTTGGTTAGAATACAAACAGAGTGGAAAAACGATGGACATTCAGCAAAGATATAGACGAGATATACAGGATCCTTTCCAGAATGAGATTTTCAAAGCTAGATAGTTCTTTGTTCGCGTCCTTATCCTGTCGGAGCTGCTTTATCAGTTGTAAATCGGCGAGACTGAAGTTGTAACATTTCAACGTGTCCAGATTTATGTTGAGTTCGTTCAATAGTTTGATCTTTTGTTCGTACAGATCCGTCGCTTTTTCTTTGGGTGTTTCTTTTTGACTTTCCAAATACGCGTTGAGGAGGATATCTTTGTCTTGAACGACAAAGTTGTACTTTTGTATCTTGCTTGGCAGGCGGTGGGTTGTGAAGTTGTCATTGCTGAAGAACTTGTACTTGGTCAGATCCTTGCCTTTCTCTCGCCACGGACTTGTGTCACTGTTCATCTGGAAAATGTACTTGGTGCTTCTGTTGAAATCTTTCTTAACAGTTTTGTTAAGGAAGATAAACCGCGTGACATTTTTTGGCACTCGACTCATGGTGTACGGTGTCTTCTCGTGTCCTTTGTTCGTGTAAAAAACGTACGTCACATTTTCCTTTCTCCACCGCGTGCTGTGCCTGGTTGGCTCAACTTTCCTGTACGATAAGAACGTATACGCTTTCTCCGCAGGTTTGAATCGCTTCACCGTACCAAGATATCCTTCAAAGGATTCCAATCGTCTGCCAGTGAGTCCTTCCTTCTTCTCGAAGAGAGAATACACCGTGTCCGGGCGTTTTTCAAATAGGAAATTGTCGAACACCTTATTCCCGGAAGACAGAAATCTGGTGACGGGCTTCAACTGGATGTCTCTCATGTGAATGATCTTCTTCTTGTCTGTAAAGTTCAACATGGCTTCGACGTTGGCGAATCTCTGGTACTGCGTAACGAGTTCGTTTCTCTGATTCGTCGTATTGAACGCGTACACGTACGGTGGGAACAGTGGGATAATGGGCGCCAGGATAGGACCGTCGGATGGTCTGACCTTCAGATGATCTTTCTGAATGATGCGATATTTCTTCGTCACCTTGTCGTTCTTGGTGTTGATCAGGAAACTCTCATGCAATACCTTGCTCATGCCGGACAGGTGGCGGTAGTGGTTTCGCGATGGATCTGTTTCCGGGATTTCTGCATGTGTTTCTTCCACGGTTTTGTCTGGGTGTCTCTCCTTCCAGTATTTGTTATCGTCATCATCATCAGCTAATATAAACGTTATTTTCTGTTGACCATCTTTGGTGGACATACCCTCTGCGTTTGTATCAAAGGATTCAGTTCTAGTCGTTTCCCAGGTAGCCGTATTTGTCTCGGAGGAGCATCCGGATTTCGGTATCGTTCTTTGTCCGGCTCAGATTTCGCCCGGACACGTACAGAATTTGTCGTTTCCATCGGAGTAGGTTGGGAGCGGGTTCACGATTTTGGAAGCCTGAAAATACCATTCGAAAATGTGTGAGTCACATTTTTTTACTGTTTTTTTTTTTTTTTTTTTTTTTTTTTATAGGAATTTTTTTTTTAAAACGTTTTTACATTGCACTTTTTTTTTTTTTTTTTTTTTTTTTTTTTTTTTTAGAAGGAATTTATTGTTTAACAGCTATGTGTTTGTCCTAAATGTTATTTACAATATCTCATTTACAATAAGTATAGTAAAGTAGTAGTATAGTGCTTTATTTAGACTGTCGAATTAGGGACATGCAGTCCCTTTAATCTCTATCTGTTTGAGACGCAAGTTATAGTAAGAATATGAGAAATGCGCACAAAAGATATGGAATTTAACGGCTGGATTTCACGAGGGCAGTTATGAGTCCAGTTACGGGCTTCGTGTAAATCCGAAATGTTATTTACAATATATCATTTACAATAAGTATAGTAAAGTAGTAGTATAGTGCTTTATTTAGACTGTCGAATTAGGGACATGTAGTCCCTTTATCTCTATCTGTTTGAGACGCAAGTTATAGTAACAATATGAGAAATGCGCACAAAAGATATGGAATTTAACGGCTGGATTTCACGAGGGCAGTTATGAGTCCAGTTACGGGCTTCGTGTAAAGATGGCATCCAATAACTTAAACAAAGAATTTTGTCTCAAGAAAAAGAGAGTTGACCAACTAACTATCTCGATTGTTAAGGTGTGTCCAAACATAGTTGACCGGCCGTCGATTGACAAGACAAAACTATGTTATCGAAGCAGTGTGGACGGTTCAATCGACATAATCGACGGCCGATCGACTATCGGCATACTGTCGATCGACTGTAGTACGGACACACCAGAAAGATTCGCCGATTTTGATAAACCAAACATAGTTGACCGGCCGTCGATTGACAAGACAAAACTATGTTATCGAAGCAGTGTGGACGATTCAACCGACATAATCGACGGCCGATCGACTATCGGCATACTGTCGATCGACTGTAGTACGGACACACCAGAAAGATTCGCCGATTTTGATAAATTTGGCATTTTCCCCCTCATCATCAGCTAATATAAACGTTATTTTCTGTTGACCATCTTTGGTGGACATACCCTCTGCGTTTGTATCAAAGGATTCAGTTCGTGTAACAATAAGGGGGAAAATTGCCAGAAAAAGTTTCCGATTAGATTTTGGTCCCTAATGGTTTTTCGAAGGGGTCTTTCTCTGAAAGAAATTACAAGTTCACTAAACTAGTTCATACCTTCAATATGCTTGTTCAGTTCTGATTTAATATTTCCTTTCGCCAAAATTGATCTTTTTTCTTTCCTATGTATTTTTGGTGCAATTCTTTGTTCATTTTTGATTGAGTTTATTTGCTCTTTTATATGACTTCGTTGTGGTCTTTCTTCATTTTCAATTAAGTCTTCTAATTGTCTGTTATGCTTATTGTCCTTCACAGCAAACGCTTCTTTGTATTTCGCTTCTTCTAAATTGGGTTCAGGGTCATTTAGTTTGACAATTTCATTGTCGATGTTTCTTTTCTTTAACCTTTTCATGGATTGTCTCTCTTGGATCACCTCACGAAAATTATTAGCTTGTGCATTATAATTTTCATGTATTTCTTTCACCGCTAACATTTCCTTGTCTTCTTTGGGTTCATTTTCTTTGGCAACTTCATTGCTGATGTTCCTTTTCTTTAAAGTTTTCATGGATTGTCTATGTTCCTTTTCTTTAAGGTTTTCATCGACCTTCTCTCGTAACTTTTTCGTCGATTTCTCGAGTTCCTTGTCTCGAAAGTCCATCGCGCGGGCCAAATTATATCTGACATCTGCGAGTACATCTTCATCACTTGCTTTATCTGTACAAGGTACCACACATTGTGCCTGCATTTCTTCTTCATGTTTAATGTCTTTCAGTCCTCCCACGAATTTGTTGTAATTCTCTTTCTGTACTTTCTCGATGTTTTCGTTTTCTCGCATCGCTTTGAGCTGGTTGACAAAACTATGGAATGGTTCTTTTTTCCTTTCATCGTTCTCTTTTCGTTTCATCTCTTTGATGTTGTTCAGAAATGAACGGAAGTCATTCGTTTCTTTCCCGGTACTTTTGATTTCTTGGGCGCTTTTGTTATCAGTCCTTTTGTTTTCACGCATATTTTCTTTAATTTCTTGCTTGATCTCTGTTTGTCTTCTACTTCTCTTGTTGGTTTCCACATTCATTTCTTTCTCAGTGTTTTTAGTTTCCTGCGCGTTTTTGGCGGTTTGGTTTTCACTCAACCGACTTTGGTTATCAATTTCGTTTTCACTCAGACTTTGATTAACTACTTGGGATAGGTTCATCCCTACATGTCTTTTCGGTCTCTTAGAAGTATCCTCGTTGGTTTCTTTCTCATTATTTTTAGATTCTTGGGCGTTTTTGGCAATTGTTTGGTTTTCACTTTCGTTATCAATAGTTTTGTTTTCACTCAGACTTTGATCAACTGCTTGTTTCATCTCTACTTCCCTTCTCCTTCTTCTCGTATAGGTATCCACGTTAATCTTACTACTATTTCTCTGTTTATAGATGATTTTCATCTTATTCGGGTCCGGATGCTTGAATCCCTGATCCCTTCTCAACAGCATTGACGAGTTTGCTATCAAAGCGTATTTGAAAAGCTCCAGCACTCTTTTGTCAGGTGTCGTCATGTTAATTCCAAGGGCTTGCGGATATTTGAGTGCCATGTATTTCATGAACGCGTCTTTGTCGATGCGAATAGCATTGTTGATGGTTTTGTTCGGGTCTTTTCCTTCGTGTTGGAGGGTTTCGAGGATAACTCGCTCCTGGCTGCCTTCTTTGTTACTGAAATAGACGACGCTCCTTTTGGGTCTAACAATCTTGTTTTTTGATCTGCGAATGTCTCTTTTTGGTCTAACAATGCTTCTTTTTGGTCCATTAATGTTCCTTTTTGATCTGGGAATGTTTCCTCCGGCTCTGTCAATATTCCTCTTTGATCTGGGAATGTTTTCTCCGGCTCTGTCAATTCGACACAAACGGGACATTCATGAAATAGAAAAGCTGTTGGCAATACTGGATTGGAATCGTGACAACAAAGTCGGTAGAGATAAGAGAAGTATTGGGGATGTTGATGACCAAAGAGAATCCGTACAAGCCCATATCAAACGACATAAACGTGATAAGAACAACGAAATGGAAAACCTAAATCGACAAGAACGTAGCATCGAGGTCGAGAAACTATTGGCATTATTGGATTTGAAACAAAATGCTGAAGGCGACAAAAAGACAAAAAATATTCCATTTGGACAAAATGAAATTCCACATGCACAAAGTAAAACCAGAGATGCGAAGCGTATAAGAATCAAGAGAAAAGCAAATGCTGACGAAAGCAGCGCTGAAGTCATGATAGCCCAAAACTCGAACGGAGACAACAACATCCTCCAAGGGTATATCAAAGATGCCAAAGTAATCACGTCAGAAGAGAGGAAGAAAAAGTTCGGAGATAAAGGACCGAACAAGGACTATGAAAAACTGCGAGAACAAATTCAGAACGGAGAGCTGTACCAGGGACAATATGGGTATATTAGACACACGGAAACGGAAGCCACAACTGTGACGACTGTCACTACAACTGTGAGACGATATGATATTAATGAACTGTTCCGAGAAAAGAGAGACCTACGCGATGACGAAATGGTGAAAAATGAAGTACAAAGAGAAAGAAGAGCAATAGGCGATGAACCAGTAGTGAAGAATATAGTAGTACAAAGAGAAAAAAGGGATCTTCACAATGTACAAAGACAACTCTGCGATGAACCAACTGTGAAAGATGCAGTCCAAAGAGAGAAAAGACAACTCGGAAATGAACCAATCATCGTACAAAAAACCGAATGGTCACACGAACTGCCTAACAAAGGTCAAAACAAAATCCGAATCAAAAGAGCTTACGAAAGCTACCGCGAACGAATGCGAAAGAAGGAAAAAGAACGAGCCGCGAGAAGAGAAAGCTTAAAGAAAAGGAAAGCGAAGGACGAAGACACTATACTGACGTTGCTTAAAAAACTGAAGGATAAGAAGAAGAAACTGAAGGCGCTGAAACTAAAGAAGAGAGATTTAAGAGAGCTGGAGGAAGGACTACATGAAAATGTGGACTTGGATGACATCTATGACGAAGAAATAGCTCAGTTGAGGAACAAACGGTCCGTTTTCGTGCTAGAACCGAGTAACGAGAGAGGAAAACCAAAAACTTCGCAGGAAATTAAAAGACTTCGAGATATCATGGGATCCGACTACGACAAAGGGGCTTTCAAACGCGTCGACCGCAACGAAGTACTGGACATGATACAGAATAAGGCTGTCGATAGAAACGGCTGTATTGATCCTCGGGCGTTCGCGACACTCACGGCAAGTAAGCACAGAACGACGATCAAATTTGATAGAAAAGGTACGGATTATGAAGATCGCGAAGGAGACCGGAACAATATGGAGGAAATTTTCAACCTCGAAAAGAATAAAATTAAAACTACAAATCCAACAATGGAAGCGTTGAAGAAATTCTATCGCGAATATGACAATCGGGTGACAACAACGCCCAATCCTATGGACGCGTTGAAGAATCTCTACTTTAAAAGTATAACTAAAGGAAATAAACGAAAGAGGAGAGGATTAGGCGGTGACCAAAACGTCAACCCTATTCAAGACAAAGAACAAAACCAATTACAAAATCAAGAAGAACATAACCAAATGAATGAAGAGATGGACAAACTTAGTTTTAGACAAAAATACAGCGGCGGTGCAGTAGCGGACACTAAAACTCTTCTGAAAGACGAAACACTTTTGAAGGTCGAAACAAAAACTGCTGTCGACAGCGAAGTACATAAAATCAAAGGCCGAGCTATAAAACACCGAGTCAAGAGACAGGCGAACCGAACGAAATCCTGGGCAAGTTGCTTTGAAGATAGCATCGATAGGGACGCCTCCCCACCGAGTCAACTAACGATCAACTGGTTTACACCACTACCCTACTCAGTGTCCGATGATTCGAAATTGCCACTATTCGACCTCGACTCGGACTCGAAGAAACACTACTTCTGGCCGACGCCTTTGAGAACGACACGAATCACTTCGCCGAGAGTGAAACGAACGCCGGTGTGGCCTGACGCGCATACGAGAGTAAAACGAATAGTGACGTCCTCGGAAGAAGAACCAAACCAATGCAACCAAGAACCAAACCACAACCAAACTGTTGACCAATACAACCAAACTGTAGATACAAAGCTCTACGATAGGGAAGAACTTGAAGAACTAAACCAATGCAACCAAACTGTAGATATAAACGCCGATAGCGAAGACTACGATGGTCCAGATGCCAGTGTGGACATCACGAACAGAACTGCCGTCAAAATCCGCGTCAAACGTCAGTTCTACAAGCACCAGGAATACCGGGAACATAACAGTCAGTTTCCACAGCCCAGTGGGTCTTACTTTGTGCGACGCGCGGCCGTCAGGAAGGCACAGCGATCACGGATGTTTTTCAGAAATATGAGCCTAGATGGAATGAAAGCTTTGGCGGATAAAGACACCAATGAGTTTAACAAAGAGGTGCAGAGTGGGCTGGAAAGGATTTCTTCGGACGAGGCGAGGTTTGTGTACATGGGCTTCAGGAAATACAGCACAAGGGGGCCGATAGGAATGCGAAACTTGACCATGAAAACGATACCGACGACGGAGCCAACGGAATTACTGGAGCAAAAGACAGTCCAAGAGATGGGAACACTGCAGCAAGAAACGAAGCCCACGACAGTCCAAGAGTCAAGGGAATCACAAGATATTGACGAGAACGACAAGGATGCAATCAAAGGCATGTGTTACGCCAATCCTGAATTCCTATCGACCAGCCTCCCTCCAGACAGGATGAGGGAAAGCGCGGAGTTTAAAGACAACCATGGACACTTTCCAAGCACTTTGATATTCATGGACAAGACAACGCAGAGAGGGGAAACAGACAATGTTGAAATTGAATTGGGGAAAATTGAAGAAACGCGAACTGAATCCTTTGATACAAACGCAGAGGGTATGTCCACCAAAGATGGTCAACAGAAAATAACGTTTATATTAGCTGATGATGATGAGGTCAACTATTCAACTACACACCTTAACAATCGAGATAGTTAGTTGGTCAACTCTCTTTTTCTTGAGACAAAATTCTTTGTTTAAGTTATTGGATGCCATCTTTACACGAAGCCCGTAACTGGACTCATAACTGCCCTCGTGAAATCCAGCCGTTAAATTCCATATCTTTTGTGCGCATTTCTCATATTGTTACTATAAATTCAAAGCAAGACATACTTCCACCACATATCAAAGGACAAAAAACAACAAAAGACCCCCTGATAGTTGGACAATATTTGAACTTTTATCAGCACTTGATGAAATATAACGCTAGCCAATTCGGTAAGTACTATACATTACGTAATAATAAGCAAAAACTGCCATTCACATTCAAATTTTACAACTCAAACGACACTTGGTTTGATTATAATCGTACTGATAAGATCAATCTCAGACTAAAAAACCGCATTTTTTTACTAGACCAAGGGATATATTATTATGAAAATCAGACAGAGTTTTTCTATCCTAAAATAACACTAGTGAAAAATTCCAATCATTTGAAATACAATTCAAAATATTTTAAGCTAGAGCAAATCCCTACGGGCTATCCAAAGTCCAAGGTAAAACTCAATGTATTTAGAACCACAGTGGGGTATTCCATACATTACAGTGAAAATGGTAGCATTGTTGATATAGAAGATTTCGATGTCCATGGAAGAAGACATTTCTTAAAAGAAATCAATGAAGACCTTGTTATAAAAAGAAAACAGACGACAGTGGACAGTTTAGAAAAACTATTAGGGTCCTATACAAATGGGTATGAAGATTTTTCGTCCGACATACAGAAATATTTGAAGGATAAGGATGACAAAACGTCTGACGAACAAAGGGAAATGAGGGAACGCAGAAAGAATAGGAAGAATAAGAGGAATAAAAGAAATGTGGACAACAAAATTGGCAAAAACACAGATATCAATTTGGTGGAAAAGTCGAATGAAAAATTCAGACAAAGATGCCAACAAGGCCATTCTTTTGAAAATACTCGACAAGGTTTCAGAATCAAGCGCAAATTAAACAAACGCAGCATTATAGTAAATCCTAAACAAAATCAGTCCATTTACTTTACAAGTGAGGAAAAGCGAGTAAGAAAACAACTCAATGACGACTTCCATTTTTATTCATCAGAAACCTATGACGCTATGTACAAAGAGAAACATTTGACAAAATGTACCTTAGACATTAACGAAATCCTTAAAAATTACAATGTCATTAACATAACGGGTACATTTGAACACTTATTTGATATAGATAAAACAAATGATTATAAAACAAAATTCACGGGCGACACCACCAAATATTTCCATGAGAAAGAAACCACTCATGTCTCGAAAGACGACGACAGTAAAAGTAAATTAATGGATGATTTGTTGGAACAAAGACTACAAAGAGGAAAAGCTTACATAAACAAGTTAAATAAGAAGTTGGGTATTTCCACTGATCACGAAGAGTTAGAAGATGTGAAAACTACAAAGAAAATTAAAACTTTCAAAGAATTGATAGCTGACAAAGAGATTGAACTTCTAACTAAAAGATCAACTTGTACTTTGCTTACTCCACCTTGCAGGAACGACAGGAGATATCGCGAAGAGAGAAAAGCCTATTACAAAGAACAAAACATGAACTTTGAGAGAAAAATGTACAATACATTCCCTACAACAATGAAACATGTAAAGGAAACAGAGGAGAGGAAAAATTATAAAAGTGAAGAAGGCGCGGAAGATATTGAAAACTATAAGAAAAAGTATGGTCTTGAAGTAAACACACTATTCCCAGAAGAGCCAAGTGAAACAAACGAAGAATTTATCACAATGAAAACCATAGAGGACCTTGAAGGAAAGATAAACGGTGATATGATAGAAGATGAAGGTAAGAGTTTAGAAACCTCCCACAACGAAGAACCTTCCGAGTATTCTGAAAATCCAAAAAATCGGCAATCAAATATGGCTGGATTTGCCTTTAATCAAAGAAACATCAGAAAAAACCCTTTAGGACAAGTGCACGAAATTGAGAACAGCAAAGAAGACAGAGACCTTTCAAAGGCGGATGTGATAAACTACAGGAAGAAACGAAGTCTACGCAAAAACAGGAACTCAAATAGTGACTACTCACCTAAAAGTTCTCTCTCCAAATCTATTGAAAGCAGCGACTCACGAAGGTCTAGAAGAAGAAAGTACAAAGGACATTCTTCCAGAGAAAGGCACCAAGCGAAACCTTTGCGTAAATATAATAAACACATTGACAGTTATGAACAAAGCCTCCACAGTCGAAAATACCACAAGAAAAGCACCAGTGAAGAGTCCGACAAACGGCGAAAAAGAAGAAAAGAGTCGTCATATGAAAGCTCAGAATATGATAGATCCGACAGTTCTTATAAACATTCTAAAAGGAGACGTCAATACGCCATAGGCCGAAGAAAAGAGTCTCATAAATTAGAGAAAAGGAGAAGACCACCCAGCTCTGACAAAACAAGCGAGGAAGAGATAAGTCGAACTAAAGATAGGTCTAAAGAAGAGGAAGAAAGGAAAGAAAGATATAAAGAAGAATCCTCTTGCATAGATCTATCGGTGTTGAACAGGCGTATACAAGAGGAGAAAATCAAAGATGGCTACCCGGATTATTGCCACCAGCTGACGCAATTGAAGACCAAGCAATTGCAACTCGAATCCATGAAGACGAATAAGTATGGAAAACCACTGAAAAGACCAACGACCAAACTGTACGCTGTTTTGGACTATGGAGACGGACCCTCGCGAGATATTCCAATCGGGCAAAGAAAAATCAGAAAAAATGTCATCAAAATAAACATGGGAGAAACTTTCCTCAGGAATCAAGCTCAGAAATTGTTCTGGTACAAGAAACTCAAAAGGGAAGGCCCGGTGACATCGTACCCGAGGACTGGAGAAGGGAAAAGCGAATACAATCAAACCTTGTCCATGATTGCATCCATCCTCTCATCTTGTCAAAAAACGTGCTTTTATATTTGATCTTTAGAATAATTTTTTTTAAGAGGTTTGACAGAGGGAACTGTAACTTTCTTTAGAATCGCTTCTACTGGATCTTTCGCTGTTGTAATCTTTCCCCATAGTTTTTCGTCCTTTGATTCTGTCATTCCTGTCTTTAGAATCGCTTGTACTGGATCTTTCATTTTTATAATCTCTCTTCGTAGATTTTCGTCCTTTTATTCTGTCACTCCTGTCTTTTCTCTTTCCATGAGATTCATCAGTTTTGTCTGAATGGATCCTATTTCTTTAGAATCGCTTCTACTGGATCTTTCGCTTTTGTAATCTTTCCCCATAGTTTTTCGTCCTTTGATTCTGTTATTCCTGTCTTTAGAATCGCTTGTACTGGATCTTTCATTTTTATAATCTCTCTTCGTAGATTTTCGTCCTTTTATATTGTCACTCCTGTCTTTTCTCTTTCCATGAGATTCATCAGTTTTGTCTGGATGGATCCTTTCATCTGCCACAATTTCCGCAAATGTTTTTGGTATCGCATCCGGATCAAACCTTGAGGTGCCATCATTTTTCGATTCTTTCTTTTGCATTTCATCAAAATAGTCATTGTTCTCTCTGTGAGTTCTTAATCTTTCAAATTCGTAATCCTCCGGTAAAATAATGTTCTTCTCATTATTACCTGTGAAAATTCTTCGCATGGCGTCTTTATCATGTTCTGTCAGCTCACCTTTCTTTTGAAATATTTTCCTGAGTTCACTGCTGTCAGATTTTTTGTCCTCCTTTTGTTTTCGTCTATATCTCGAAGCATCAGACTCTTCTTGATTTTTCCGTCTGGTTTTGCGATCTCGTTTTCTATGTCTTTGAAGTCTTCGAGAATTACTTTCTTGTATGGACTATCAGACTCTTCTTGATTTTTCCGTCTGGTTTTGCGATCTCGTTTTCTATGTCTTTGAAGTCTTCGAGAATTACTTTCTTGTATGGACTCTTTACTGTCTTCGGAGTTCTTTCTTTTATAAAATCTTCTGTACTTCTTCCTCGTACTATCATATCTGTCATCGTTTGAGTGATATTTCTTGGATTTTCTTTGTTTCTTTTCATCTTCTGTTCTGCTAAGTGATTCTTTCCATCGTTTGTTACTTTTCTTTTCATGACTCTGTTCTTCACTTTTAGGTGGGTCATTTGCGCTTGGTTGCTTGCATATCCTTTCAGCTAAAGCTTTTAGTTTGTCGTCCATTTCTGAAATCTCCCCGTACGCTATATCCGGACTTTTTTGTTTGTTGTTTAGTAGGTCTTTGAGTTTTGCACTGTAATCTTGCCGGCTGTCTTGGTCAGCTCTGAATTTATCAAAAAATTCATTGAAATCCTTGTCATTTTTGTTACCTTTGACTGTTTTATCCACTAAACCTAATATTGCGTTTGCTTGGTTAGTAGGTCTTTGAGTCTTGCACTGTAATCTTGCCGGCTGTCTTGGTCGGCTCTGAATTTATCAAAAAATTCATTGAAATCCTTGTCATTTTTGTTACCTTTGACTGTTTTATCCACTAAACCTAATATTGCGTTTGTAGATAGGTCGGCTGAATCCTTTCTATCTGTTTCGATATCTTCAGATGTGTATTTTCTGTGCGTCTTTCTTTCTCTGGACGTGTGTTTCTTGAGTTTTTCTCGACTCTGGCGAATATTTTGTTCACTTCTTTCTTCATCTCTAGCTTTAAATTTTCTAGTAGTCTCAACACGATCCTTTATTGTTTCTTCCTGCTCGCCTTTTTCTATTCCAATTTTCCGCACTTTATCAACATCCAGCGCATTAACATCTATGCGATTATCCAGACATATTTTGTTCACTTTTTTAGTATCATTACCAATTATTTGATCCAAAATGCTATTTACTCGTTGACATTTATCCAATAGATTCAGTTCTTCCTCGTTCATCTTTCGTTTTTCTTTGTTATTTTTACCGTACAACATGTCCAATGCTCCCTTTAAGTCATCTTTGTTTTCTGGGTTCTCAATTAAATGATTGTGTGTTGTATCAATGTTTAGTGGTATGTTTGGATTGCCACCAAATAATGAGGCAAATTTATTCTTAATTTCTTTCACATTCTTCTGTCCCTTCAAGTAATCTTTATATGTTTCTTTTAGAACTCCATCCCCCACATGTTTAATGTTCTTTTTGTTCTGTATTACGGGTAAAAGTGACATTATTTTCAGCAATTGACTTGGCATATTGTCTAATGGATGTGTGGTCATATCATTTGGGATATTTGTTCCTAGGTTGTTTTCTTTTGATATAGGTGCGAGATCGTTTGATCCAGTGAATGTTGTCCTTGGTGTTGTCTCTTTTGGGTTCAACCCTTTTTCAGGATAAAGTCCGTGTTGCTTCAAATATTCTTGAACTAGTTTATCGTTTTTTCTTCGGATTGGTGTGTCTTCTAAGTTCTGTATTTCTTTAGAAAACCGAGAGATGTCTACGTATTTTGTTAATTCCCGGTCATAGTTCTTTTTGTTTGTTTCTTCTTCCATTTCTTTTCCGATCCCCTTTTTGTCCGGGATTTTCTCCATACTTTCTTCGGAGGAGTAGACTTTCCTTATGAATTTCAGCGTCACGTTCTCTCCTTGCATGTACGTTGTCAGGATTTTATAGTTGAGCGTCACCGGGCCTTCCCTTTTGAGTTTCTTGTACCAGAACAATTTCTGAGCTTGATTCCTGAGGAAAGTTTCTCCCATGTTTATTTTGACGACATTTTTTCTGATTTTTCTTTGCCCGATCGGAATATCTCGCGAGGGTCCGTCTCCATAGTCCAAAACAGCGTACAGTTTGGTCGTTGGTCTTTTCAGTGGTTTTCCATACTTATTCGGAACATTTCCATTCCCATTCGAATCACTTCTAACATTTCCATTTTTATTCACTACTTTAACATTACTATCATTTTCAGAACTTACTTTATCATGTCTATCATTTTCATTTGTATCACTTCTATCATTAGCATTTCCATTTTTATTCACTACATTAACAATTCTATCATGTTTATAACTTGCTTTATCATGTCTATCATTTTCATTTCTATTAATTACTTCATCACGTCTATAATTTCCATTTCCGTTCGCATCATTTCTAACATTTCCATTCATTAGTTTATCACAACCATTATTTTCATTTCCATCATTTCCACCTAACATTTCCATTTTTATTCACTACTTTAACATTACTATCATTTTCAGAACTTGCTTTATCATGTCTATCATTTTCATTTCTATTAATTACTTCATCACGTTTATAATTTCCATTTCCGTTCGCATCATTTCTAACATTTCCATTCATTAGTTTATCACAACCATTATTTTCATTTCCATCATTTCCACCAGTTATATCATTATCATTTCCACCACTTACATCATTATCCCGTTTTCGACGCCGTTTCCCGTTCCCGCGTTTCTCTTCTCCGCGTTCCACCAGCGCTTCGGCGTCGTCGTATCCCATGAGCTGACAGAATCGACGCGCCTTCTCGTCGTACACCGCGTCGTTCATGCGGTTATCCGTGATGCGGCGACGCAGCGTTGTGGTCCGCGTCAACACCTGGGGAAATGAGACAAAAGGATTTCATAATCTTAATATTTAAAATATGAAGCTACGTTTGACCCGTTTTCGGCGAACCCGGTTTACCTGGTTTGCGTCAACCTTGTTTCCCCGAAAGAAATTTTCGTTTGCCTGTTTTGCTTGAGCCCGGTTCGCATGAACCTGGTTCGCTTCAACTTTGTTTCCCTGAAAGAAATTCTCAAGGATTAGCGTTTTACCTAGTGGTCCTTGCTCGGCTTTGTTCGAATCTGGCGCACTCTCTCGCTTGCTCCGAAGATCTCGTTTCCGCATGTAGTGTACTTGCGTGGTGTTCTTCTTCCATCCCTCTCTTAGGTTGGCCATCATTGCTTCATCTCCTGTTATGTTGTAGTAGAGGTTCCAAGCTTTGAGTCTTTCCCGTTCCAAACTGCTCATGTCGAACCTTTTGACTCTCTTCTGAGGATTGACTCTCTGGGGATTTCCAATATCGCGTTTTCTCATGTAGTGTACTTGCGTGGTATTCTTCTTCCACCCCTCTCTCAGCTCGTTCATCATCTTTTCATCTCCTGTTATGTTGTAGTAGAGGTTCCAAGCTTTGAGTCTTTCTCGCTCCAAGCTGCTCATGTAGAATCTTTTGACTCTCTTTTGAGGCTGTTCGTTGTGTTGTCTGTTGTTTGTTTGTGTGTCAGATCTTTTTGCACGATTCTGAGGCAATTCGTTGTGTTGTCTGTTGTTAATTTGTCCGTCAGATCTTTTTGCACGGTTCTGGGGCTGTTCGTTGTTTCCTTGTCTGTAGGATCGTCTGGCACCCTTCTGAGACAGTTCGTTTTGTCGTCCGTTGGTTCCGTCAGATCTTTTCGGACGGTTCAGGGGCTCGCCGTTGCCCTGCCTTTCCAGCAGGTCCGCAAACTCTTTCACCTTCGCTCGGTTGTACAGAATCTCCGGTCGTATGCCCAGAACAGGTCGGCGTAACACTTCTCGTTCTTTGGGGTCGGCAACTTGGTCAATCATTGCGTCCATGTTGAAAACGTCTCGGTCGCTTTGGTTGCGCATCATGAAATCCATGATGACCTCTTCTTTGTTGCAGTTGGCGGCTCGGAACTCGTTATTAAATTCGGCCCGGATCTTATTCAAGTAGGTCGGGTCTGCCTGCAGCTGGTTGTAGAATTCTTCCGCCTTTCGGTTGATATCGGCTACGTTGTAGGACTCTTCACTGGTGCTTTTCTTGTGGTATTTTCGACTGTGGAGGCTTTGTTCATAACTGTCAATGTGCTTATTATATTTTCGCAAAGGTTTCGCTTGGTGCCTTTCTCTGGAAGCATGTCCTTTGTACTTTCTTCTTCTAGACCTTCGCGAGTCGCTGCTTTCAATAGATTTGGAGAGAGAACTTTTAGGTGAGTAGTCACTATTTGAGTTCCTGTTTTTGCGTAGACTTCGTTTCTGTCGGCCCGGATCTTATTCAAGTAGGTCGGGTCTGCCTGCAGCTGGTTGTAGAATTCTTCCGCCTTTCGGTTGATATCGGCTACGTTGTCCATGAAGAATTCTCGTTGGGATCGTCCTTTTTTGGCTTTTAGTTCTTCGTTGGCTGGATTTCCATGCGTTTCTGCATTAGCTTCTACATTTCTCTTATGTCTTCTGCTTTGGTTAGCTTTTGCTTCTTCCTTAGGTGGATCTCCTTTTGTTCCAGCGTTTCTCTCATGTCTTCTGTTTATGTTCGATTTTAATTCGTTGCTGACTAGAATTCCATTTGGTTCTACATTTCTCTTATATCTTCCATCGTTGTTGTCTTTTACTTCTTCATTGGCTAGATCTTCATCTCCTTCCACATTTCTTTTACGTCTTTTGGCAGGAGTTCTCAGCAGTGTTACACTTGTGACATTGTCTGCTCCATAGGTTATGTTATATTGAACTCTGATCTCATACAGTGCTTCGGAGATTCGGTTGACTTTCTTTTTCCGTATGAATCTGCCGTTATATGCCTCGGTTGTGGCAGTTTTGTCATCGTTTCTTTTAATTCTTTTTTGAATCCGACTTTTCCTGATATTTTCTTGACCTAGAAAAAATGCCAAGGTAAAGTTAGTTCCAATTTTATTATTAGTTTTAGGTTAGTTGCTGTTCTATTCTTTATTTCAAAGCAGAGTACCCAAGACCTCATTGGTTTTTAACATTTTTCCTGTTTTGGGATACCTCTCTTTCCCTTAATACTAAATACTACCTTTGATACTTGACAAAACCAATAAGAAAATAACGAAAAAGAATAAAAAGACTACTAAATACTACCCTTGATATGTTAGGGGAGGAAATTAATAAAATAATGGCACGATACTATAGTCTAGAAATATTGAGAAAAAGAAAAGAAAAAACTGCCAGAACACAGTGGGGTTCCATTTAAAGAGAGAAAGAGACTGAAAATTATTCACCTTATGTTGTCTTGGAGAAGTTATGCCATTAGATACTCATACAGGCTATCATTATAGCTTTGTGCAGCCTTCTGCTGATACTTTATATCGGGCAAGGTAACGCTCATATTCGACAAAACACCAAAAGGTCGAAACTGGTTCACAGACTGAAAATTATTCACCTTATGTTGTCTTGGAGAAGTTATGCCATTAGATACTCATACAGGCTATCATTGTAGCTTTGTGCAGCCTTCTGCTGATACTTTATATCGGGCAAGGTAACGCTCATATTCGACAAAACACCAAAAGGTCGAAACTGGTTCAGGTATTTCAAGTAGAACCTTGTTGTACGCTCTGTCACCATTGGTGTAGTCATGGGCGTTGTATCCGTGAGCCTGTAGAAGCTAGACCGTACATATTTCTGTCTACTGACGAGTTCGTTGAGTTTTCCGTACATCTTCGCGTGATTTTTACTCAGTCTGGTGACGTTGTAGTTGGTTTGGTTCATAATCGTGTTGATCATTCGCAGCAAGAGACGGTATCGTTTGAATTCTCGGTTCAGTTGAGGCACAGCTTCGACGTATTCCAGCGGTTTGTCTGTTGAGATGTTCTCGCGTTTGATTCGCTCAGCTTCGTCTTTGATTTTATGATTTTCCAGGATGAACTTCTGGAAGCCTTCATCGTAAAGGTCCATTCGGTCCAGGAGCCGGTCGTGACGATATTGTAACCGACGCGGATCTCGAAAAACCGGTTTCATCTCGTCCGGAACCATTTCCAGGAATCGCTCCTCCTCAGAATCCACCTCTGGGAGGTGAACGTCATTCCTCCGTGGCGTATGCCCGAGCGGAACCCTCGGGAAGGTATAGTTCTTCGGGTCCTGGAAAAAATAGCCTGGGGGGTACTTCGGCGTTCGGATTTTACCGAATAGTGGGTGGTAGGGCGTTCTCCCGTCGATGTATTCATCATCGAAAGTATCATTGCTTTCGTTGTAGTCAATTTCGCTCTCGGAAACATAAGAATCGCTGGACAGGTCCTCTAGCTCTTCCTTGAAATCACTCACGGTTCCCACGTCTGGTCTTTTCACGAAGGGTTTCTTGAAGTGGTCGGAAAAGTTCTCGTCATAAGGATCAATCAGGGAGCCGCTGCTTTCTTCTTTACTTGCTGGGTATTCTTCTTCCAGGTTGATACCGTCGGAGTACCCTTCATAAGTGTCGTTTTTTGGAGGTTCAACACTTGTTTGAATGCTCTTTACAGGTTGTCGTTTGCTTTCGATTGATTTTCTCTGTGAGTCTTCAAAGTGTTTGCCTTCAGAGTGTTTTCTTCTTTTGTTATCACTTTCGTGATGACGTGTCTTTTCTGAGAATTTGTCTTTAGAGTGTTTGTCATAGTGTTTTCGCCTATTGCTAACACTTTGATGATAACTTTCACGCGACCATCGAGCCCGGTGTGACTTTTCACTTTCTTTAGAATCGCTTCTACTGGATCTTTCGCTTTTGTAATCTCTCTTCGTAGATTTTCGTCCTTTTATTCTCTCACTCCTGTCTTTTCTCTTTCCACGAGATTCATCAGTTTTGTCTGGATGGATCCTTTCATCTGCCACAATTTCCGCAAATGTTTTTGGTATCGCATCCGGAT
>NW_007380572.1:0-23996 GCF_000475195.1 Diaphorina citri
ATGTCATCCAACTTACACAGGTGAATTTGTAAGCTTGATTCGAGCCTTACATCCAATCGTGTGTGCTGACTGGGTAATTTCCTGAATGTAGTCTATTCAGATTCAAAAGGAACTGGGAAGGTAGGTACCTACATACTTATACTTGTCTATGCCAATGTATGAAGAAGCATGTGCAAGAATCATGTAGTAATATGCATGGTAATGGAAATTAGTGCCCTACACTTGGATTTAGACCACGCTACGCTACGATCATTGATCGTCTTCATTATGCTGATTAGAGGTGTAGATTTATCGGCTAGGATTTAGGAATGTACCACTTGAAATCTATTTGAAAAAGGAACTTTGCAAGTTGCTAATCTTATTTTTTCCCCTACAGTTTTAATCAGAGCTTGATTTTCAAATTTTAGAGGTAGCGTACCGGGTCAGAAAAAATCTGGAGGATGTTTATGTCATCTGGAGGATACTAAAAGATCTGGCAACGTTGCTTTTACAAACAAAAACAAAACAAAACAGTTCCCGTTTCCCGAAATCGCGAAGTTGATGTTTAATATGCATGGTAATGGAAATTAGTGCCCTACACGCCTTACACTTGGATTTAGACCACGCTACGCCACTGCTGATCGTCTTCATTATTATGCTGATTAGAGGTGTAGATTTATCGGCTAGGTTTTATGAATGTACCACTTGAAATCTATTTGAAAAAGGAACTTTGCTAGTTGCTAATCTTATTTTTTCCCCTACAGTTTTAATAATTTTAATCAGAGCTTGATTTTCAAATTTTAGAGGTAGCGTACCTACCAGGTTAGAAAAAAATCTGGAGGATTTTTAGGTCATCTGGAGGATATTAAAAGATCTGGCAATGTTGCTTTTACAAACAAAAACAAAACAGTTCCCGTTTCCCGAAATCGCGAAGTTGATGTTTCTAATATGCATGGTAATGGAAATTAGTGCCCTACACGCCTTACACTTGGATTTAGACCACGCTACGCCACTGCTGATCGTCTTCATTATGCTGATTAGAGGTGTAGATTTATTATCGGCTAGGATTTAGGAATGTACCACTTGAAATCTATTTGAAAAAGGAACTTTTGCTAGTTGGTAATATTTTTTTCCCCCTACAGTTTTAATAATTTTAATCAGAGCTTGATTTTCAAATTTTAGAGGTAGCGTACCAGGTTAGGAAAAAATCTGGAGGATTTTTATGTCATCTGGAGGATACTAAAAGATCTGGCAACGTTGCTTTTACAAACAAAATACAAAAACAAAACAAAACAGTTCCCGTTTCCCGAATCCCGAAATCGCGAAGTTGATGTTTCCCGTTTCGGTCTTCGCGTGTGATTTTGATTTTTTTTATATGAATAGACAGGGTTACTACCTATGCGTTTCATATTTCAGGTGCAATATGTAGAGCCAAGAAAGTATTTTTCCACACGGATGCAGCCCAAGCTGTAGGCAAGATACCACTTGATGTAAACGATATCAATGCAGACCTTATGTCTATTAGTGGACATAAGGTATACGGACCTAAAGGTAAACAGTAAACACATTAACATGTTGTAGGTACGAATGGGTATTACTTAATAATTAAAATTAATTTCAAGTTGATACAACAGTGCATGTTTTTAGCAAATAATTTTTCAAACTTTCGCACTTTCGCTGTTTTGGTTTTGGCTGCTTACGTGTTTTTTTGTGCTCGTTGCTACTTTTGTTTACAGACGATAGACCAATCAAAATACCTCTACTGGTGGGGTGGACTTCGAGGAGCCTCCAAGCACAGAAAATATGCTTGTGGAATTCAGTCATTCGTGGAATAAGGCCCTGGACAACCTAACAGATAACAGAAGACATCATTTTGACTTCAGAAGTTGCTGAATGGAACAAGTTCCTAGGTGGTTTAATGCTATGTGTCACGGTCACGCTTTAAGTTAAATCTATTGGATTAAGGGGGCACGGTTGGTCCAGTGGTAACGCGCTTGCTTGCCATGCAGAAGGTCCCGGGTTCGAATCCCACCATCGACAAAAATTTGCTATTATATGTGTGTGTTGTACTGGTGGAGTATTGTTCCAATAGAATGTACACTGAGTATATTCATATAACATACATTACATCTATAGGTGTCTAAACATAATGTACTATATCTGTATAGCTATAGTGTATAGTGCATGTGGGTCTGGAGCTGAAGTTCTGTTGCTTAGTAAATGCTCTAAGTAGAGTGTCTGTGTTAAAACAGTAGGTATGTTCAAAATTTCTGTGCATTTATCTTCACAGCATT
Source organism: Diaphorina citri (assembly GCF_000475195.1). Classification (NCBI taxonomy): domain Eukaryota; kingdom Metazoa; phylum Arthropoda; class Insecta; order Hemiptera; family Psyllidae; genus Diaphorina; species Diaphorina citri. The sequence continues at coordinate 2,274 of NW_007380572.1, forward strand.
CTAAAGAACCTTGTTCTTCTATCAATTCTGTTAGTAAAGTGATTTTGCTCTGGTAATGCTGCTTGTCTGGTAGCTAATACTTATTGATTGAAAGTAGATACTAGATACTACTCCTCATTAATCGTGAGGTTGAGTGCACCCTGTATTTAGTAGGTACAGACTGCAGAGTTCTAATAAAAAGAGGTTAACGGAGTAGTAATTCATACTTATTAACATAGTAAAAGAACCTCGGTTGTTGGTAAAAAAACTTAGGTTCTGTCGGGAATCGATCCTGGGACCTCTGGTGTGCAAGCTGCGTGTGATACTTGGCCACGGTGGTAGCTCGTATTTGTCACTGGATTTTCGTTCTTAAAGACACGGAACCTTGGATTCTAAGGCCACAGGTACCTTATCATTCGCACGAATGAAGTGAGGTCTGTTTTAACTTGACTACTTTATATTTTGTTTGTTTCATTCAAACGGCCTCTCTGATTTTCATTAAATCTAGATAAAATGTTCCACACACATATGAGATTTTCTCATTGAATCGTGGTGTTGTGGATTGCATCAGGCCTTTTGGGGCCACGTAGAGGTCCTTTATCTGAATAAGTTCATCAAATCAGTGAACAATTATTTCCCAATAATTTTTATAATATTACCCAGTCCAGCTTAAAAAAAAAAACTACCGCAAAACCCTCAAACTTGCTTGTATCAATCTCTATCTTCAAAACATCTTGTTCTATTCTATTCTACCGTCAGGTGTCGGAGCTCTCTTCGTACGCCGTAGACCGCGGGTTCGACTCGAGCCTATTCAGAATGGTGGTGGTCAGGTAGTACCTACTTGCATATCCCTGGGGAATTCATTGTCACCTATGCTTTAAACATAAATAGGTATAAACTAATTTGAGATTATTCTGTAATGATTATCACCTAAGTATACTTGAAATATTATTTTGACAAATTCACAACATAAATATTAGGTACCTAAGTACTTCCTTTCATAAAAAATAATCTAGGAGTGCTAATAGGTAGAAGTTAAATAATGTTGTGCCTTTACCTCATCCAGAAACTTAGTACCTACTTGCATATCCCTGGGGAATTCATTGTCACCTATGCTTCAAACATAAATAGGTATAAACTAATTTGAGATTATTCTGAAATGATTATCACCTAAGTATACTTGAAATATTTGACAAATTCACAACATAAATATTAGGTACCTACCCAAGTACTTCCTTTCATAAAAAATAATCTAGGAGTGCTAATAGGTAGAAGTTAAATAATGTTGTGCCTTTACCTCATCCAGAAAATTTGAGATTGTTTCATTGTGTTTTTAAATGAAGTGTTTCCCTTGCAAGTTTCATGGAGGAAACTGAAGATATCACTACGCTACCTGAAGTACAGACTGCAGAGTTCTAATAAAAAGAGGTTAACGGAGTAGTAATTCATATTTATTAACATAGTAAAAGAACCTCGGTTGTTGGCTGATGTATGTTTGTATTAACCGAGTGTGTGTGTGGTATGACAACGCATGCATGAAGTTTGCTAAGGTACAAGGGAAAAGATGAAGAAGAACTACAGTGCTTGCCAAATTGTATTCGGAAACTTCTGGGGTTTCAGTCGGTTCGGTGAACCTGTGAAACTCACTCGGAAAAAAAGGGACGATATAGGGTTCCGATTGGTCGAATCGAGCCCAAATTTTAATGAGCCGATGCTCTTTAGGTGGTAAATGTGTTTGCCAAGTTATTTACATAAAACTGGGACAAACTGTTTGAGAGCCATGGCGGCTCTGGGACAAACTGTTTGAGAGCCATGGCGGCTCTGGGAATTTCATTAAAAGGGCCCCTAAGTACTCGGAATCTGAAAATCCTGCAATCGGGCCCAAAATCTCATGCGATATCTAATGTTTTACTTGACGTATTGTGAAAAAAAAAATACCTACATATTGATGTCAAATGAGCGTCCGATATGAATGAAATTTAGAAACCGTTCGAAGAGTTTGTTAGGATGGAACGAACAGGAAGTACCTATAGGAACAGACAAAGTGAAGGAAAAGTCGAGTTAAAACTGTGTCAGCGTCCGTTGTTTGAGGACCCCTGAAAGAACAAGATGATGTACGTAATTCCAAATATCTGTACTCTTAGCTATTGGCGTTAAGGAATATTACAAGTACAAGCGAACGTACTCTAACTGAGACTGCATAATGCTTAGATATTAGATACAGATGATGTACGTAATTCCAAATATCTGTAAGTACTCTTAGCTATTGGCGTTAAGGAATATTACAAGTACAAGCGAACGTACTCTAACTGAGACTGCATAATGCTTAGATATTAGATACGTAGCGTAGCGTAGGACCTAGGTACATACATATGTACATACCTATAGTATACTTATGGAATTTATGTATAGGACCTAGTTGTACATAAAATATTTACGTATACGTATGAAATTTATGTATTCTACTGCAAGGAAATGACCAGCAATGTAATCGTCTTCTAGCTAGCGGCGATAGAACGTTAAATGCACCAGTTTCCGAAGAATCACTGAAGCAACGTTATGCCTGGTTAGAAGATGAACGGGTGACTGGAGCAGTATGACTGCCGGCTATTCCAGGTTGTGCTCAGCCTCGTGAGGACAATCGAAAAAGCTGGTTGAAACCTAAAAGCGAGGCATATGATGTGTTTATTAGTTCCGTTGAGTTTGCTCTCATATTATGTCAATTAATATTTAAATCCCCTTTTAACATATATCATATTATGTAGTCTGCCTCCTCTTAGCTACGTAGTCTGGTTGATTCAGCTACCTAATGGTCTGTGATGCCGCAGGTCGTGGCTCCGGTGATTTTCATCGAAGGGGATCGAATTATTCACTCCAATGGCCCTCACAGTCTGGTCCAGAGTTTGAATCCTGGCTAAGCCTGCTATGAAGAGCTGTAGAACTCGCTCAGAAGACCAAAATCTAATGAGCAAATTTCTTTCATTTGATGACCGAGTGTAGGTACCAAATTTCATTTAAATCGGACTATCTGTTTGCGCTCGAGAGTTATCTGTGGCACAAACAGACAGACAAACCAAATTTAAAGTCACTTCATCATTCGTTCGAAAAAAAAGAGGAAAGAAGTTGAAAGTGAAGAATGATATTCCACAGCGTGTTCTTGTGTGACCTTATTGCAAGTAGCAAATATGTACCTAGGTACATCATCTACACAGGAAAAAATATTTAGGATTCTAGGTAGTACCTACATTTCCTACATTGTAGGTAGTAGAACCTCTACTCAAATTTAAATGAACTGAAAACCACACAAATAATGAGGACAAGTTGCCAATTCGCGTTTTATTAATTGCAAACTTATTATTCATTAATTTCCGAGATCAACGATTCCTTTTGGTGATAGTAGGTAGTAAAATCTTTTGGCAAATTTAAATGATTTGAAAACCACACTAATAATGAGGACAAGTTGCCAATTCGCGTTTTATTATAAATTTCCTTCATTTGATGACCGAGTGTACCAAATTTCATTTAAATCGGACTATCTGTTTGCGCTCGAGAGTTATCTGTGGTACAAACAGACAGACAAACCAAATTTAAAGACACTTCATCATTCGTTCGAAAAAAAAGAGGAAAGAAGTTGAAAGTGAAGAATGATATTCCACAGCGTGTTCTTGTGTGTGTGACCTTATTGCAAGTAGCAAATATGTACCTAGGTACATCATGTACATAGGATAAAGAATTTAGGATTTTAGGTAATACATAGTAGGTAGTAAAATCTTTTGGCAAATTTAAATGATTTGAAAACCACACTAATAATGAGGACAAGTTGCCAATTCGCGTTTTATTAATTGCAAACTTATTATTCATTAATTTCCGAGATCAACGATTCCTTTTGGTGAGAGGAAAGAAGTTGAAAGTGAAGAATGATATTCCACAGCGTGTTCTTGTGTGTGTGACCTTATTGCAAGTAGCAAATATGTACCTAGGTACATCATGTACATAGGATAAAGAATTTAGGATTTTAGGTAATACATAGTAGGTAGTAAAATCTTTTGGCAAATTTAAATGATTTGAAAACCACACTAATAATGAGGACAAGTTGCCAATTCGCGTTTTATTAATTGCAAACTTATTATTCATTAATTTCCGAGATCAACGATTCCTTTTGGTGATGTGACTAGAGTAGATACCAATATTGAAGAGTTTGTTAAATTGTTCTGCAGACTTTGAATTGAATTAAATTGCACACTTTTCGTCAACTCTCGGAATCGATTCCCGGACCTTTTGCATTGCAGGCGCTTTCACTCTCTCGCGGAGTTTGCTGTGAGTGTATGGCAGAGTGTCAGGTAGTAGTACTTAGTACAGTTAGTAACTTAGTATGATATATGTACTATGACTAGGTATGACAGTGATGTGATATTATGCTATAGATGCGGTAAGCAATGTAGGTATGATGAGAAGAGAGAAGGAAATCTAGTGTAACTCTCTTTGATACTGAAATCCGAAATATGCCAAGATAATGAAATAAGTAGATACCAATATTGAAGAGTTTGTTAAATTGTTCTGCAGACTTTGAATTGAAATAAATTGCACACTTTTCGTCAACTCTCGGAATTAATCCCTGGACCTTCTGCATGGCAAGCAGGCGCTTTCACTCTCTCGCGGAGTTTGCTATGAGTGTATAGCAGAGTGTCAGGTAGTAGTACTTAGTACAGTTAGTAACTTAGTACGATCCGCGGACCTTTTGCATTGCAGGCGCTTTCACTCTCTCGCGGAGTTTGCTATGAGTGTATAGCAGAGTGTCAGGTAGTAGTACTTAGTACAGTTAGTAACTTAGTATGATAGGTACTATGACTAGGTATGACAGTGATGTGATATTATGCTATAGATGTGGTAGGCAATGTAGGTATGATGACAAGAGAGAAGGAAATCTAGTGTAACTCTCTTTGATACTGAAATATGCCAAGATAATGAAATAATTATCATCATGTACCTATGTACTTGTACATAAGTATGTGTGTGTGTACGTATTTTTAGGTATTATTAATGTGAAATCTGTATGTCAGGATATTACCTAGGTAGGTATTTCTTTGGGGCTAATGACAATCGAAGTCGTGCCCCTTTTAAAATAAATTTATGAAAAAAAAAAAAAAAAAAAAAAAAAAAAAAAAGTGTCTCTTGAAGTTCAAAAATTCAAGAAGTTTTGTACAAGGAAAATTCCTAAAACTTAATCTTTTAAGTTCTTTAACTGAATTCTATTCTCTATAACTTCATATTCTCACGTTATGTACAGGTGAATCTCTACTGATGGCACTGAAGGATGTGGCGCTATCTAGTGGTAGTGCTTGTACTTCTGCATCTCTAGAACCATCCTATGTATTGAGAGCTATCGGTATGGACGAGGATTATCTTTTAAGTTCTTTAACTGAATTCTATTCTCTATAACTTCATATTCTCGCGTTATGTACAGGTGAATCTCTACTGATGGCACTGAAAGATGTGGCGCTATCTAGTGGTAGTGCTTGTACTTCTGCATCTCTAGAACCATCCTATGTATTGAGAGCTATCGGTATGGACGAGGATTTGGCTCATTCCTCTATCAGGTGAGTAAAGCTTCATCCACACTGCTCAAGTATTCTAGTTAGTTACCTCTTTCCCATTTCCATGCATGCAGGGCATTTAGGAGAGGGACATGTCTTTCCTCCTCTACTGGTGGGGTGGACTTCGAGGAGCCTCCAAGCACAGAAAATATGCTTGTGGAATTCAGCAGTTACCTCTTTCCCATTTCCATGCATGCAGGGCTGTATTAGGAGAGGGACATGTCTTTCCTCCTCTACTGGTGGGGTGGACTTCGAGGAGCCTCCAAGCACAGAAAATATGCTTGTGGAATTCAGTCATTCGTGGAATAGGGCTCTGGACAACCTGGTTGGTTGGTATCAAATGCTGGTAATTGACTATCAGGTCATTTTCCTCCTCGCGTCCCAATATTTGGCGATGATGTTGTCTTGATCCGTGAGTTCTGGGCATGTCTGCAGGTGGTCTGCATTCATGACAGCTTGTTGAGTGCAGAGTGGACAGGCGACAAGTGGCGGCATTACCAGAAAAAGAAGACAATTTCAAAGAATTGATTGATGGAGTAATCAAAGGATATCCTTCATATCCACAAAATTTTCGGAGAGGCGCCCAGCTTGAGTACTAATAAGTCATGATTTAGATTTAGATACTTAGACAGATAGACGTTAAACCGACTACTGTCTACTACACCATGTTCACCATTTCAGTAATAAACTATTAACTAAATATTTCAATATGAACGTCATACGTACCCAATTACCCATGCACCTATGCTTAGCTTAACCATTTAAAAAGATATAAATAAATCATACGTCTACCTCATGACATCATAGTGAAGGAAAAACCTGGTCTGTCAGCATGATAAATGGACAAATGAATGGTTGAAGTCTCAATATGTACATACCGAGTACCAACTAATACATATAGTACTGATGGGGATTTTCCCATACCTACTGGTGAGATGCTGTAATAAATGTATCTAATGAGCCCAAGTCCACTTCTGTGGCGGAGTGGTTAAGACCACTGACTGTCAACCCGGAGACGCTGAGTTCAAATCCTTCCCGAGGTGAAAATTTTTTGACCAAATGTTTCCGATTACGGTTACTTCGGATAGGTAGGGTTGCAGAAGGATTTGGTAGCATCATACGACTTTTATTACATTACGAAACTAAAGAAGAAGGAAAAAAATTACTTAAGTAGGTATTACCTAAATTTTATTAGTACCTAAATACTATAGGTACCTACTTACGGAATCGTCAAAATGTACAAAAAATCAATTTACTTATATGAGTTCTATCAAAATTTTAATTTTGAAGAAGAATCTTGAGAAATTGAAGAAAAAAAGCTACCTAAGATTTTTTTTCTAATTCGATCGGACAGTTTAAGACAGCTTTCACCTTAATCTGAATCCGAAAGGATCTGACACGTTCATATAGGTACTGACGCCAAATTGGTGAATGTCAGCCAGACAGAATTGGATGAGTTAGTAGCTGTTAGGGATATTCGATTCTATTAGAATCTGTGTCTTATAGGTTGGGAATTACTGTGGGAAGCCTTTGGTACAGGTCGTAGTACTATCCACGCTCGATGTTGCTTAACTTCAGTGATCCAACAAGAACTGGTGTATTCAACGTGACAAAGCCGCTGTCACGTTGACGTGAAGCCCCCCTCAAAAAAAATTAATTAAAAAAAATCAGGTATTTCTCGGGTTTTGAACCCGAAACTTTTTAACTGAGTATTACGTGTTTGAAAATATCACCAATCGATTTCTCGAGAAAAAATACATAAAATAAAGTATTTATTCAGTTATCTACAAAAATGTTTCGTTTCAAACTTAACACAATTACTCGGTTTCGAACCCAGAACTTTTTAACTGTAAGCCCCAAGTAATTGAAAATATTACCAATCAATTTCTCGTGAAAAAATACATAAAATAGAGTAGGTATCCAATTGTACAAAAATGTTGAGTTTCAAACATAACAATTTCTCGGATTTCGAACCCTTAACTTTTTAACTGTAAGTCCCAGGTGTATAAAATCACCACCAGTGAATTCCTCAGATAAAAATACATGAGTTAACATATTTGCTTTAACTAAAATACTTAATGGGGACTTTTGAGACAAGAAAAACTGTTTTTACATGTATTTTTCCTATGGCGCACATTAAAAGTGGACACACTGTATACAGCCCCTTGTGTAACTGACTCACTCACTCACTCACTCATACTAATTCTAACCCACTTCTAGATGTGCTAGGAAGATGCGGTTTTCACCTCTCACTTGGTTCGTTCAGTTAATTTATCTTCATTATCCAAGTGAGAGCTATGAAGAAGATGTTCTCGGGAGAATCGTGAAATGTCTCGCGTATTACTATATTTAACTATTATTTCCATGTTCACTATTATACTATTATTTCCAATCATGTTCTGGATTCTGGAACACGAATGTCCAGGATATTGAGATGGGTACTACAGCAGTAACTCAGGTTGTAACATAGCGAGTCATGTATGTATTAAGTACCTAGTATTAATTTCAGGTTGTAGATTAGTAATACGTAAATCATGCAAACGTTCTTGTAGGAATTACAACAAAATTTTGCCAGACAGCCTAAAAATATCCCTTAAAATCCCTTAATTTTCTTGAAAATCCCTGAAAATTATCTTAATCCTTACCTATTTAATTACTTTCTACTGTACCTAGGTCCTTTGAGAACCTTGTAGATAGTCACCAAGTGAATCTAACATACTTGTAAGTAATGGTCTCATGGTGATGGCCAGGAGTATTTCAGAATCAATGAACATGTTGACCTCTCACCTCAGCCATGTTCTTCACCGTTACCATGACAACTGGTAATAAATATAGCTTAGCCATGTATTATAGCAACTAATACTCCTAACTGTATACCAGTGAGAACTTGGTCTGGCTAATGGTTATGTATAATTGTAGGAACTGAGAGCCGGCAAACTTTAGCACGCAAAGCAAAGTGGAGCAATCATCATTTGTTACTGTATGTTGCTCTTTGGAAACTTACAGTCCTTAGTAGTCAGTTCCAACACAGATTCAGTAACAGTCCTAAGAGTCCTAGCAACGTACACAAGATTGGAAACTTACAGTCCTTAGTAGTCAGTTCCAACACAGATTCAGTAACAGTCCTAACCTAAGAGTCCTAGCAACGTACACAAGATTGGAAACTTACAGTCCTTAGTAGTCAGTTCCAACACAGATGCAGTAACAGTCCTAAGAGTCCTAGCAACGCACACAAGAAGCCCACTTTGAGGCTTCGGTGTTATGGCAAGCAGCCCTGAAAGATGGTTCAAGCTTATGCGATATTGTAACACAGATGCAGTAACAGTTTCACAAGAAAATAACGGATAGCGCTATCTTATTTATTATTATTATTTTTTTTTAACAGTTTGACAGAGGGAACTGTAACTGCTATGGTCTTATCGTCCCGAAATCGAAGAGAGAAGGAAGACAGGATAGGAGAACCAGCCGTTCCGAGAACGAACATTATCCCATCAGGATAAAATCCGCCCCGGGCGGGAATCGAACCCGCGTCTAGCGCGAGCCGTTCCGAGAACGAACATTATCCCATGAGGATAAAATCCGCCCCGGGCGGGAATCGAACTCGCGGCCTAGCGCTTACAGGATAAAATCCGCCCCGGGCGGGAATCGAACCCGCGGCCTAGCGCTTATAACCCGTTCCGAGAACGAACATTATCCCATCAGGATAAAATCCGCCCCGGGCGGGAATCGAACCCGCGGCCTAGGTGTTCCGAGAACGAACATTATCCCATCAGGATAAAATCCGCCCCGGGCGGGAATCGAACCCGCGGCCTAGCGCTTCCATCGAGAACGAACATTATCCCATCAGGATAAAATCCGCCCCGGGCGGGAATCGAAGCCACGGCCTAGCGCTTACAGGCGCACTACCAACTAAGCTAACTAGGCTGGCTAGCGCTATCTTAGGAAAGCAGAAAAAGAAAGTACTTAGCCAGCGGCGATAGCACGTTGTACGCACCACTTGGATCACTGAAGTTAAGCAACGTTGTTTGTAATTGGTATCCGGATTGGTAATTAGCTGAGCAATAGCATATTGCTGGCTTTTCCCAACCCACTCAGGCTGGTTGAATTTAATCTGAGGAGACGTTTAGCTTGTCTCTGTGAATAAAGGGTAAATAAAACCCATCACTAGAAAGCTAAATTCTTAACACATCCTTTCTTGATCTTTTGATAACTTTTGTTTTCTACTACTGCGTGCATTTGTAAATAGTGTAAATATCATCAGGTCAGAACTCACACAGAACGTGATGTGTGTGTGTACAGAAAATCGCCTTGAGTATACCTACCTATGTACATACCCCTATGTAACTATGTATGTAGCGCTATGTAGTCATTGATTTCCTATTTCCTGTGCTGAAGAAGAACCAGCACGATATAGTAGTGAAGAAAAGAAGAAGAAGAAGAAGAAGAAGAAGAAGAAGAAGAAGAAGAAGAAGAAGAAGAAGAAGAAGAAGAAGAATCATCATTAATTGTTGGTGTACGAGTATGTTGCTCTTTGGAAACTTACAGTTCTTAGTAGTCAGTTCCAACACAGATTCAGTAACAGTCCTAACAGTCCTAGCAACGTACTCAAGAATCCCATTTTGAGGCTCCGGTGTAATGGCAAGCAGCCCTGAAAGATGGTTCAAGCTTATGCGATACATATATTACTTACAAATCTACAGTACTAACACAGATGCAGTAACAGTATCACAAGAAAATAACGGATAGCGCTATCGCTATCTTAGGAAAGCAGCAAAAGAAAGTACTTAGCCAGCGGCGATAGCACGTTGTACGCACCACTTGGATCACTGAAGTTAAGCAACGTTGCTTGTAATTGGTATCCCTAACACAGATGCAGTAACAGTATCACAAGAAAATAACGGATAGCGCTATCTTAGGAAAGCAGAAAAAGAAAGTACTTAGCCAGCGGCGATAGCACGTTGTACGCACCACTTGGATCACTGAAGTTAAGCAACGTTGCTTGTAATTGGTATCCGGATTGGTAATTAGCTGAGCAATATAGCATATTGCTTGCCCCACTCAGGCTGGTTGAATTTAAACTGAGGAGACGTTTAGCTTGTCTCATCACTAGAAAGCTAAATTCTTAACACATCCTTTCTTGATCTTTTGATAACTTTTGTTTTATACTACTGCGTGCATTTGTAAATAGTGTAAATATCATCAGGTCAGAACTCACACAGAACGTGATGTGTGTGTAGAAAATCGCCTTGAGTATACCTACCTATGTACCTACATACCCCTGTGTAACTATGTATGTAGCGCTATGTAGTCATTGATTTCCTATTTCCTGTACTGAAGAAGAACCAGCACGATAGTAGTGAAGAAAAAAAAGAGGAGGAGGAAGAAGAGTAGTAGGAGTAAGAATAAGAAGAAAATGGATTAGAGGAAAAGAAGAAGACCAAATGGAAATTACTACCTATGCGTTTCATATTTCAGGTGCAATATGTAGAGCCAAGAAAGTATTTTTCCACACGGATGCAGCCCAAGCTGTAGGCACATTCATTCGATAATCCTGTATTTAGATTACTGTGCGTCTTGTATTCGAAAGTGTAGGTGTTTCCGATTTTATATTAGTTCAAAATGGCTGACACTTGTTGGTTCTATGGTTTATGTCAATCAAACTAAAATAATTATCTCATATAAATGTAAATAATTCCTTATATCTGGTTGACCTCAAATAATGTAATATATCCTTAATGTTATTACTGTGAATTAAGCCATAGATTATTGGTATTTGTACATTAATTTCTAAGATAAGTGCCTTAAATTCTTGCATAAAAATATAGGTGTTCAAGTTCATTTCACTTGGGTCCCATTCTATTTGTATCTACCTACCTATTGCAATAAAAAATCAGAGCACTAGTACCTACTTAGAAGTGAGGTCTGTTTTAACTTGACTACTTTATATTTTGTTTGTTTCATTCAAAAGGCCTCTCTGATTTTCATTAAATCTAGATAAAATGTTCCACACACATATGAGATTTTTCTCATTGAATCGTGGTGTTGTGGATTGCATCAGGCCTTTTGGGGCCACGTAGAGGTCTTTTATCTGAACAAGTTCATCAAATCAATGAACAATTATTTCCCATTAATTTTTATAATATTACCCAGTCCAGCTTAAAAAAAAAACTACCGCAAAACCCTCAAACTTGCTTGTATCAATCTCTATCTTCAAAACCTCTTGTTCTATTCCATTCAGATCTGCTCCAATATTCTCATTCTACTCTATTCTACCGTCAGGTGTCGGAGCTCTCTTCGTACGCCGTAGACCGCGGGTTCGACTCGAGCCTATTCAGAATGGTGGTGGTCAGGAGCGTGGCATGCGTAGTGGTACAGTACCCACTCCCCTAGCAGTAGGACTAGGCGCGGCATGCCGTATTGCGCGCACCGAGATGGCTGCAGATCAGGCATGGACGAAGAAACTGTGCGACAGATTGCTGACTAAGATATACGCTGAGTTACCGCAAGTGATTCGCAATGGAGACCCGGACAAAACGTATCACGGATGCGTCAATTTGTCCTTCGCGTTTGTTGAAGGTAAGGGGGGGGGGGGGTTACTCTATGCAACAGCAAGTATATGCTAAATGGAGCAATAAGTAAGAAAAAAAAAGATTTAATACTATGTTTAACGCCCTACAGGGAGGGCAATTACTAAACAAAGTTTCCTACCTATCTAATTTTATATAAATGGCCTGAAAAGTCCCTCTCTCCCAGTAGCAGGGTGTTCCATGTGTTGTATAGGACTGAAAAGTTCCTTTGTCCCAGCAGTAGGCTACAACTGTTACTGTGATGAATTTCTCTAACAATGTTAAGGATAAACTTCCATCCCGCGGCTGGAATTGAACTCACGCCCTCCTGTTTACCAGACGAGCGAGCGTCTTGACCATTACAGGTAGGTTTTACATCGCAAGGCCAGTCCATCCAGTATAAATAAATAATACATATACTCAACCATACATACCTATAGGTAACTTGGAACATGTTAGACTTTCCATCCAGTATAAATAAATAATACATATACTCAACCATACATACCTATAGGTAACTTGGAACATGTTAGACTTTCCATCCAGTATAAATAAATAATACATATACTCAACCATACATACCTATAGGTAACTTGGAACATGTTAGACTTGTCACCTATGTTAAGCATTAAGCATGCTCTGAGTCATGCTCACAAGAATGCAGGTCATGTTATCATAATGCTCATTTCATTCTCTCTACTCTATACCAGAGGTTTCCAACTAGCGGCCCGCCAGACCATTTTTGTGGCCCGCGAAGCTGTCAGGGTGGGTCCCCTTGAGCTTGATTTTTGCTTTTTATTATGGACTGAACTCCGAAAATGGAGCATCCACCCCCATCCCCCCAATAAAATCCTGGATACGGGCCTGCTCCCTTCTGTATGAGGCCCGCGAAGTATACATGCCAATTTAGCATGTGGCCCGCAAACACATGGAAGTTGGAAACCCCTGCTCTATACTCTAGCGATGTGTGTATTCTTTACCATTCAACATCCCCTCAATAAAATCCTGGATACGGGCCTGCTCCCTTCTGTATGAGGCCCGCGAAGTACCTGCCAATTTAGCATGTGGCCCGCAAACACATGGAAGTTGGAAACCCCTGCTCTATACCGTAGCGTTGTGTGTATTCTTTACCATTCAATTGCGATTTCTTTTGTTCTTCAAAGGAAGAACCGGCCTGTGTATATTGCATTGCTGGCGTGAATTGCATGGATTTACTAGAATGCTAATTTCTGTTGGCAAAGCAGACCTGTTGGATTGTGGCAATTAGTAATCGATAACGGTCGTTATTTAATGGATCTTTACGTAAAACGTATTGCTTGTACTTGTCACTTTATTGGCAAACAATCGGTTGCTATGATGATTTCAATGAAATAAATAAAACAAGAAGAGGAAGGAGGAAAAGATGAGTGTTTCACCGCCGCTTTTATCTCGTAGTCAATGAAACAAGACAGACCTGTTGGATTGTGGCAATTAGTAATCGATAACGGTCGTTATTTAATGGATCTTTACGTAAAACTTGTTGCTTGTACTTGTCACTTTATTGGCAAACAATCGATTGCTATGATGATTTCAATGAAATAAACACAGAAGAAGAAGAAGACGAAGGAGGAAAAGATGAGTGTTTCACCGCCGCTTTTATCTCCCATTAACAAGTAAGCATGTGAATAGTTGATCCCATGGCATTTTTCACGCCGAATCGAATGGTGAAACTTTTAGAACTGTCCGACTTAGTATGACCAATTGACCAATGACCATCCCGTTTTTTTCCATAGAAAAGCCTGTTTTCCAGGTTATTTTTTCTTTTTTTTTTTTTCAATTCCTTATCTTAAGTAATTCTAATGTACATAATTATGTACCTATTTCCTCACAGTTTAAACAATAATTTAGGATACAGAAAGCCAGAGCTCTATTATTTACGACATTGCATGCATAAACCCCTGGCCGAGAGATAAAATGTGCATTTACTTTTCTTTAGTCTCTACTCCTCCCCCTCATTATTCTTCTGACCTCTTCCACTTTCTCCTTCTCCTCTTCTTCCTCTTTTTATTTAGAAAAGCCTGTTTTCCAGGTTATTTTTCTTATTTTTAATTTCTTTATCTTAAGGAAAGAAAGTAATTCTAATGTGTGTACCTATTGCCTCACAGTTTAATCAATAATTTAGGATACAGAAAGCCAGAGCTCTATTATTTACGACATTGCATGCATAAACCCCTGGCCGAGAGATAAAATGTGCATTTAAAATGAAATTTTCATTTCTAATCTTTGTTTTGTTAGTTTCATGTTAAATTTAGCATTCCCCGTGTATGAATGAGAACATAGGTACCTTTACGAAGAATATTATGAAAGTTAAATGTTAATCAACTCTCACATAGTAAATGTCACCGTGTGAGAGTGTGATTGCTTGTGTGACCATTTCGTCTCGGTCCCTGATCTAAGCTAGCAGCACGCTATTGGCCAGATGGTCACCCATCCAGGTACTAACCACGCGCAACCGGTAACCATTTCGTCTCGGTCCCTGATCTGATCTGATGAGGGACATACTATGGGAAGTGGGTATGCTATGACAAAGAACAGAGAGCGATTATCCTAAACAGATAAAGTTCTTTCTCGGAACGGCTGGCTTTGTCTTCCTTGTCTCTTGGCTTTCGGAACGATAAGACTTTAGCGACAGTTCCCTCCATCAAACCTCTTAAAAAGAAGGAAGTCCAGTCCAGCCTAGTTAGCTTAATTGGTAGTGCGCCTGCCTTGTAAGCGCTAGGCCGCGAGTTCGATTTCCGCCCGGGGCGGATATTTTCCTGATGGGATAATGTTCGTTCTCGGAACGGCTGGCTTTCTCCTATCCTGTCTTCCTTCTCTCTTCGATTTCGGGACTCTAGCAGTCACAGTTCCCTCTGTCAAACCTCTTTAAAAAAAAACTTGATATTTGCATTCGCTTAAAAAAGTACAGTTACGGAACGGCTGGCTTTCTCCTATCCTGTCTTCCTTCTCTCTTCGATTTCGGGACGATAAGACCATAGCAGTTACAGTTCCCCCTGGCTTTCTCCTATCCTGTCTTCCTTCTCTCTTCGATTTCGGGACGATAAGACCATAGCAGTTACAGTTCCCTCTGTGTTCCTATCCTGTCTTCCTTCTCTCTTCGATTTCGGGACGATAAGACCATAGCAGTTACAGTTCCCTCTGTCGGCAGGCTTTCTCCTATCCTGTCTTCCTTCTCTCTTCGATTTCGGGACGATAAGACCTCTTAAAAAAAGAAGGAAGTAAAATGTTTCATTGTAATTTCCCCCTTAGCGATGGGCAATGGGCTTGCAATTGAAATACTAGTTCATGTATTGATTTATTTTTTTGCATTGTAAACATCGAACCCGGGACTTTCTGCATGACAAGCAAGGCGTTCGGAAGAGAATACCTTTGTAAGGACTTCTGAAACACTATAATGATGTTTGTTGTTCGTTCATTGACCCGTGAGAAGGAAGTAAAATGTTTATTGTAATTTCCCCCTTAGCAATGGGCAATGGGCTTGCAATTGAAATACTAGTTCATGTATTGATTTATTTTTTTTTGCATTGTAAAAATCGAACCCGGGACTTTCTGCTGCATGACAAGCAAGGCGTTCGGAAGAGAATACCTTTGTAAGGACTTCTGAAACACTATATATGATGTTTGTTGTTCGTTCATTGACCCGTGAT
The DNA here is from genome assembly GCF_000475195.1 of Diaphorina citri. Lineage (NCBI taxonomy): Eukaryota > Metazoa > Arthropoda > Insecta > Hemiptera > Psyllidae > Diaphorina > Diaphorina citri. The sequence continues at coordinate 18,099 of NW_007380572.1, forward strand.
TATTTTGATTATTGAATGAGGAGCACATTGCCGAATTGTATACCCGCATTTATTTAATCTGAAATCCGAAAGGATCTGACACGTTCATATAGGTACTGACGCCACATTGGTGAATGTCAGCCAGACAGAATTGGATGAGTTAGGTAGTAGCTGTTAGGGATATTCGATTCTATTAGAATCTGTGTCTTATAGGTTGGGAATTACTGTGGGAAGCCTTTGGTACAGGTCGTAGAATTCTAATCTGATCAATATTATTTGAAAGGGAGTGGGGGGGACTAAATTAGTATTTGGATAAACTTCTCTTATGTTGAGCCCTTATCACGCATCCAAAGGTACATGTTGTAATCTTTTCCTTTTCTTCTGAAACACTATATGATGTTTGTTGTTCGTTCATTGACCCGTGATTATTTTGATTATTGAATGAGGAGCACATTGCCGAATTGTATACCCGCATTTATTATTGTTGTGTGATTATTTAGTGATAAGATGTCCTTGTGTGTTGATAAGAAATGAAAGAGAAAGGGTGATAAATCTGGTAATACTCACTTCTAGTTCATTCCAAAGAAAGTAAAAAGAATCTTCGCAGAAGGCAGGTTTAGCTCAGGAGATTTCTAGTTGTATGTTGATTCTTGAAGTGTAATGAATGACCGTGTCTAACGAATTAGTAACAGTATTAGACTATAAGGGGATGAGTTACTTCGAATTGCCCTTAAAACAATAGTGTAGATGTAGATAGATAAAAAAAAACAAGATGGGGCGAAAAAATAAATAAATAAATTAAATGACGCCACAAAAGGGTAAAAAAAAATCCGTCTCTTGAGGATTTGTTCCTTTGAAATTTAATTTCTGTTTGATTTTATTGCTTATCAGGGCCAAAATCATTGGTACTTTTGGAGTAGTATTGGACCATTTTTCCTTCCTTCTTTCTTTCTTTTTATTTTTGCTTTTTTGTCTCTTAATGATAAAAAAAGCATGTACTCCTATTTGCTGATGTAAATACATAGATTGCATTCGTGTACAACGGGCCCTGTTTCATAGCAATAATGTTCCAATATTTAATGAATTTATAGTCCCTGTAGTGAAGATGACTCGTGTTGTAAATCAAGCAGGTATTGTTCTACACTCACCCCTCCTATGTAGACTACAGGATCAGCAACTAATACTCCTAACTGTATACCAATGAGAACTTGGTCTGGCTAATGGTTATGTATAATTGTAGGAACTGAGAACCGGCAAACTTTAGCACGCAAAGCAAAGTAGAGCAATCATCATTAATTGTTGGTGTACGAGTATGTTGCTCTTTGGAAACTTACAGTTCTTAGTAGTCAGTTCCAACACAGATTCAGTAACAGTCCTAACAGTCAACTTAACCCATTTGAGCTGTGTGGTCCGTATGAGGGATTCAGTGCTGTGCCTCATATCATCAAAGTATGGAAAAGTATTTTACAAGTGTAATAGCCAATGGAAAAGCAGAATTTCGAATTTGAACGAATTATATCAAAATATGGAATTGTTAATATTTTTCCATACTTTGGTGTTATAGGGCACTGAAATGAATTAGCCAATTTATCATTCCACTCATACCAGATATCCAGATAAGCCCCCTAGATCTTAGCTAAGGGGAAGTATATCTCTATATTTTGTGAATTTATTCAAACAAAGCTATTAGTATTTATTATTTATGAATGAATCAGTCTCTCTCTCTCTCTCTTTCATTTTTATTATTTTCAAGAACTGAAATTAATATTGGGAATCAGGACACCGAATATGTAGTAAGAACTTAGTTTCCACAGTAGTGGGTTATCGAGCACCTCTTTCTTATTTCTTAATAGGTACTCCCAAATTCCCATTGTTTGAGCTGAGAACTAGAGGGTTAAAAACCACTTGTTTCCTATGCTGAATGTATTGTGTTTGGACTTTGTAAAGGGATAGTATGTATATACGTATTTTTATTTTAGACCCGGCAGCGAATTTTACAACAAATAATACAACACTCAGGTCTACAGGTTGATTATGTTTTTGAATTCAGTAGTAGGATGAAGAGCCCACGGGAGAAACAGTGAGGGCCCAGTTTGATTTTTACCTAAAAAAAAAAAAAGAATTGATTGATTTGAATAAAATACCCATTATAAAAGATAAAATACATAGATTTCAACAGCTCCATCTTATTCTTCATCCTGGTAAAGGCTGTTTTCATTTCACTAAAAAAAAAAAAAAAAAATCGTTTAATGTTGGGTATTTTTCAATGTTTGCCTCAATGAAGGGATGCCTTCAATTTTATAACAACTGACTTTGGAAGGGTGGACCTGTATTTGACGCTACGTGCTACCCAACGGTAAGTGAAGTACTACAGATTGAAAACTTTTCCTGTATGAAGACACTTAGGCCTGGGGGGGGGGGGGATTTATCCCCCCATTTTAGACCCGGCATCGAATTTTACAACAAATACAACACTCAGGTCTACAGGTTGATTATGTTTTTGAATTCAATAGTAGGATGAAGAGCCCACGGGAGAAACAGTGAGGGCCCAGTTTGATTTTTACCTTAAAAAAAAAAAAAAAATGATTGATTTGAATAAAATACCCATTATAAAAGATAAAATACATGGTTTTCAACAGCTCCATCTTATTCTTCATCCTGGTAAAGGCTGTTTTCATTTCACTTAAAAAAAAAAAAAAAAAATCGTTTAATGTTGGGTATTTTTCAATGTTTGCCTCAATGAAGGGATGCCTTCAATTTTATAACAACTGACTTTGGAAGGGTGTATTTGACGCTACATGCTACCCAACGGCAAGTGAAGTACTACAGATTGAAAACTTTTCTTGTATGAAGACACTTAGGCCTGGGGGGCGGCGGCTCATCTATCCTCCAATGAGCTGTTCACAAAGCTGCCCTCCCAACTTCCACGAATATTTTGAAAACACTTGATTACAGGACTTCAGGGGGTGTGTGAGAGAGAGAGAGAGACGAGGGTTAAGGATTGTGCTCCTCTGGAAATAACAAATTAGTAGAGGGTCGAGTAGGGTCGGGATAGGAGCTCTGAGAATTCCTGTCTTCCTGTCGTGTTACGGGAAAAACAATTCAAGGGCAGGAGTCAGGACTATACTGCAGGAAGTTTGGAGTTTTTTTTTTACGCAAGTTTTTCAAGGGTAGGAGGAACTCTGCTGGAAGTTTCAATTCTTTTTCCTCTTTTTTCCACGCAAGTTTTTTGCTTTTTTTTAAACTTTTTTCTTTGTTTTAAAAGCGACGTAGGTGTAACTTTTACTGCCGGTTTCGCCGCTTTCAAATGCGTCTGAACAGTGGTGTTTTGTTTACGTTTGTTTAGTTTTGCGTGTTGTCTAGTCGTGAGATATACTCATTGGTGTGGAAAATGATTGCGGGGTGCCGGTATGTTTGCATAACTGACCCCGTGTGTGTCTATGTAGTCAATTGGTTTTTTTTGCCGGTTTTACAACTAGTACGTACCCTTTTTCCAAAGGAAGTGCTTTACAACTCTTACACATTTTCAGTTTTTTTACATCTTGTTGCTGTGTTTGTTTACGCGTGTTTTTTTTTCCTAGTTTTATTGAATAAGAAAGTTTTCTTCGACTAAATGCTATGATGTGAGGTAGTTTTTCTTTTTTAATCTGTAATTTTCAAGTTCGGTGAATGAATGCTTTCGACTCGGGTTGAATTCTGTACGTATGGTGCTTTGCAAGTGTTTTATAGTGAGTGATAAATATTTGGATTAACTTCAACTCCTCTTCTCACCTGCCAATAACCATGTGAAAATACTTATTGGAACCAGGACTTGGAAACCCAATGTTATTTCAGGTACTTTGAACTTTTCCTTTTGTAAAAAAAGAAAAAAAAAATGTAATTTCTCTGGGGTGCAGGTATGGTTTTTGTTCTCCTGATGCAAATATGTACCCAATATACCTACTTATAATCCCACAGGATAAAAGGAAAAACTGGAATTTTCTGTTTTTCATTTTGCCAGTGTGTAAAGTTCCTCAGTCTTCCCTTTGTGTTGCAACATTTTCCCCACAAAACAATTAGATTATTAGAGGCTTCATATTTCCCCTCTAGTTTATATTATTTAGTTATCAATGTAAAAAAAAGTGCTCCGGTATGGAGTATGATGCATGTTTTGATTATTGAACAGGACCGGAGGGAAAATAAGGGAGAGTAGGAGTAAATGTATGTTTCATTAATGTAATAATAGATAATATACTCAATAGTTCCCTGGTACTTGCTCTGTGTTTATGCTATGGTTTACACTTGTATACCAACACGTTCATTCCCCGTGGCCTGAGATCTTACCAGAGAGGAAATTTGAGAAATTTTACCCTTCATTCACCTTATTATCTCGGATGCTACCTACAGGTTAAGTTAGAGTTTAGATGTTTGGACTCTTTTACAACAAAATTTTGGTTAACTTTCGAGAGTACAATCAAACTCTGTACAGTCTCTGTACCATAACTTGGAACTTGAAGGTTCTCTCTCGAATACAGAGTTACTCCCCAAAGGTCGTCATGAACTTTCCAGGTCCGCGTCACCCGGTCAGAAGTTTACCAAGCTCGGACATGGTTAACCTGATTGGTAGCGGGTAGTGAGAGGGGTGATGAGTATGTTTTCTAGTCGTGTAGGTTTGGCAATAAACTGAAACCCACCAATCCATGGTTGTATTTCCATATGAGACACATTTAGTACTGGAGTGCAGTGCAGGGCGAACATTCAAATAACAGATAATCCGTGTCAGTTCTGTGCTTGTAATGTCCGGGGATTACGAAAATATCAGATTAAGATTATTATTTTCAGAAAAAGATTAGTTCATGTAAAAAGTTTTTTTTTTGCAATATCGAAACCCTAACTCAGTGCACAGTGGCCCCTCTAACGGGGCATATATTAGGTGAAAAGATTACTCCCAAGATTACCAAGTGTTTTGATTTAGATTAAGATTATTATTTTCAGAAAAAAGATTAGTTCATGTAAAAAGTTTATTTTTTTTTTGCAATATCGAAACCCTAACTCAGTGCACAGTGGTCCCTCTAACGGGGCATATAGGTGAAAAGATTAGTACCAAGATTACCAAGTGTTTTGATTTTTTGACTTTTGTTCGTCGCGTTACGTAGTGCCAAAAGTTTCTTACTACATACATAGTTGTCGTCAAAAGCAGTCTCGTCGTGCCAAAAGTTATCGAAGTGAAGAATTTTGGTTCACGTTGAGAAATTTTTGCATTTTTTCTTTGGATTTAAAGTATGTACCTGTGTACCCGAGTGGAATTTATTTACTTTCATTTATTTTTCCAAGAAATAGATATTCCTTCCCCTTAGTTTTCATGCTAAATCACCGTCACCAGGTTTTGCTTATTACTAGGTAGGTACAGTGTGTAATGTGAAAAAGTTTTTCCGCACAGGACCTACGAGCTACGTACGAATAAATTATACCTTCCCTATAGTATAGAAAGCTATGTTCCCATGCCTTTGTATAGTGATTGAAACTCTCCCGATAAACTTAGGTATTGTAGTTGTGCATAAGGCGCGTCAATGGGACATTACAAAAATCCGTTTATAAGAGGGAAGATACTTGCTTTAGGATATTTCCGATAAATGTAGGTAAATCTTATCTGATTTTTCTATATGTACATACAGGGTGTTACGAGTGTAATTATTAGATATACTTACGCACTACTAACAAGATATTCTTAAATGGGTAGGTATTTATTTACTTTCCTTTATACTTAGACTATAGAGGAAGGAAAATAGAGTAATCTGATTTTTCCCCGAGACAATCGCTCTTAGTTGTTTGATAGTGTGTAAAATGAATGACTCTTGTGGTTCTGTTCTGTTTCACCCTGTAGTTATAATTTTCAATGGTAAATGTGTGTATAGGTATATTATCTATGTACATACATAT
>NW_007380573.1:0-21846 GCF_000475195.1 Diaphorina citri
CAAAAAAAAAAAAAAAAAACATTAGTAGGTAGGTAATTTTTTTTGGGCTTGGCGGTGGTGAAGTGCGGATGATCACTTTTTTCTGCAACAGGCCACTGATGGTGTCTCAGGTCAGGTCATCGAAAATATTCTACTTACTATCAAATTTAAGGTTTTAACTGCTGCTATAAGGTACCTATTATTATCTCAGTACCTATTTACGTAAATTCAGAAATAGCGGAGCAAACAGAAACCTTAAATCCGAATCCAAACCCTATCCTTTTAAAAGGAGCCTGAATATGACGTTAGGAGGGAGAGAGAGAGAGAGACGAAAAAGGAAAGGGGGAAAAAGAGGGAAGGAAAGGGAGATAAAAAGAGGAGGAAGAGAGAAGAGAAGAGCGAAACATGTACAATTTAGAAAGAGGGAGAGAGATAAAGAGAGGGGGATTGTTCACATTATAAATTCACACAGCTTCTCTCCCTCTCTATACATTTCCCCCTTTCTTTCTTTCTCCCTTCCTTTCTCTTTCTCCATCCTTTTCTATCTTTCTCCCTCCCTCTCCCTTTCTTTCTCCCTCCCTTTCGTTTCTTCAACCCATTTTCAAAATTATGCTATCAAGGGATTGTACATACAGAGAGATGAAGTGAGGAGGAGACTCAAAGAATGAGGGTATGAGTGAGAAGAAGAATCAGAAAGAGAGAGGGAGAGAAAAAGGGGAAAGAGGGAAAGAAATAAAAAGAAGGAGCGAGAGAGAAGAGAGAAAAAATGAAAAGGGGAAGAGACCGGAAAATAAAAGAGAGAAGGGAACGATATAGAGGTAACAAGCTGGGCCCGTCCCTCCGGGAATTATTTAGCCCGTAGTTTATTCGATCAGTTTTTTTTGGTTTTTTGGCTTTATGGTTCTCTGGACAAAATTTACACCAACACTTTGATATATACCTAGGTCGACCAGGTTTAGATAAGTCCTTCTATGGGGACAGACAGAGTGACAGACGACACCGAAGCGAATACAATAGCCCGTCCACTATACCTTTTGTTATTACTATTGTAATAATAAAGGAATGACGGGCTAAAAAGGAGGGAGGGAGAAAAAGAACAGAGAGATAGGCCTATCTTTGAAATTAAAGGCAGGCAGCCTGAATTTTGCCCTTTATCTGTGTTTTTCTCTCTCTCTCTCTATCTTTTCTTCTCGTTCTCAACTAAGTTCTCCCTTTATTCCCATTTATTGGCCTTGCTCCGCGTAGCTTAATATAGGTGACGCTAAAACCGGTCTTAAAATAACGACTGAAGTGTTATATAAAACTTTCTCGCTTAGAGTTCATAGGTCGTCGCGACAAATTTCAAGATCAGAGCTCATTTGTGTGAGAAAATGTGAGAAAAATCCCCCAAAAACCAGTATTTTTGGGTTTTTAGTCCGTCCTTCCTTTATTATTACTAATTAAAGAAGGACGGACAAAAAAGGAGGGAGGGAGAAAAAGAACAGAGAGATAGGCCTATCCTTGAAATTAAAGGCAGGCAGCCTGAATTTTGCCCTTTATCTGTGTTTTTCTCTCTCTCTCTCTATCTTTTCTTCTCGTTCTCAACTAAATTGTTCTGAAACAAAAGAGAAAGAGGGAGAGAGCGAGGGGAGGGTAGGTTAGGGTAGATTTTATGGGAAAAGTGTACGGTCTATAATTCCCCTAGCATTATTCCATTAGAGCTATATTTTTTTACGATTATGACTATAATAAATAGTAATAAAAATGATATTGTTATTTACTATCGACCATTATTTTCTGATTAAATTTCAAGTGGACTGCAATTGAATGAACTAGGTAGTTAGAGTGTGACAATTTTTTTTTTTTTTTTTTTTTTTAAGGAACAAATACATGTATTTAGTGGGTATCTACATGTATTTAGCTAGTTCACACATGGATAGGCATTTGTTTCTCTAATGGGAAGGTAGTATGGGTACTTGTGTATTGTGTATTATTTTTGGTCCTAGGTATTTGAATTTCCCAGAAATTTTATAATTATACGAGTAAATATCTAGGAAGGAATTTCAATCATGTTAACTTTGAAAATGCTTTTCGCAAATTCCATTCCTCGATTTAATATCTACCTATTAGGTACCTATGTACTAATTGTATACTATGTACCTAACTTGTGGTGAATATTTCGAGCTAAACTAACAATATTTTAGATATTAACAATATTTTTTTTTTTTTTTTTTGAGTGCCCTTCCAGGACATGAAAACCTGGAAGGGGTGTTTTATTTATAATTTTCAATGTATTCTTAAATAAATACAGATAATTATTTTATATTTTAGATGAGGTAATTGTTGGCCTTACGTTTGCAAAATGTATGGGTTGGCGCGCTGTCTTACCGTTGGCCAACCAACCCAACCGTCGATGTTGTTAGGGTACCTACCAAACTTCAGATTCAAAAGAGGCGTTGACAAATATTAAGGTAATCTTCTACGTACCCTACCTGAATAGAAAATATAAACTTTGGGCCCGCCCTATATGTGGCTTGAACTTTTCTATTTCTACAAGAGGCTGGGCTTTAGAGGAAAATTCAAAATCCCTTACCAAGAGCATTGAGCTCAACAATCTTGTTTTGTGCTGCTTCAAATTCGAGGAATGTTTGGTCTAAAGCGGCCAGTCTTACCTTGAATTGATTTAATATTGTCGGATCCGCCAGCTGTGGGATGAGGTCATGGCGGACCTGGATTCTCTGCCAATATCTTTCTCGTTTGTTCTTGGCAACAGCCAAGGCCTGCTTTGCTTGCTCTCTGGTGAGCACCATGGTGTTCAGAGCACTTCAGAATTCACAGATAAAAAACAAAGAAAAAAAACAACAAAAAGGCTAGGTGAACACTCAATTAGGGAATTAATTTGACAATGTTACATAGAAAATACCTTAAACATAAGTAATAATTAAACTTGGAGGTAAGTAATAATTAGACTGACGTTAAACAAATTTGAAAGGGAAGAAAAGGTTCACTTGAAAAAGAGCTTTGAACATGATTAAACTGACATTAAACAAAATTATTTGAAAAGGTTCATTTAGATTATTTAGAAGAATGAAAAAAAAAAGAATTATTATTTCCAAAAGTTTCCACAAAAAATTATTTTCAAAAGTTTTCAAAAAAATCCCAAGTCCAAAATGTAAACAATGGAAAAAATCGATTTCTGAAAACGATTTCGATTCTTTAGGTATCGATCGTAGGTATCGATTATTTAACTATCGACTATCGATCATCTTAGGTGTGTAGGTATTCGTTTAAAGTTTAAAGTCACAAGTACAAGTAACAAATTTACAGAGTCTCAAACAAATAACAGAGTAGGTACAAGGGGATATGATAAGGTAGGTAACAAGTTAGAATTATCCACAAAGCTGCACAAACATCATTAGTAATTAGAAGGTTACTAGAGGGGACTACGCAAAGTTGTAGTATCGCAAAGTTGTAGTATCAGGAAACAAAGTTGTAGTAACTTAATTGTTTACATCTAGCACTCTTGAAGCAATCTCCGGAAGTCCTGGGTTCAATGCCCAGCATAGTTCGAAATTTTTCACCTTTCCTTTACTAAGACCACCTGCCTCGGTGGTGTAGTGTTCAAGGCGCTCGCCTGGTAAACAGAAGGGCGTGGGTTCAATCCCAGCCGAGGTATGGAATTTTATCCTCAATATAATTTGAGAATTTGACCACAATAATAGTAGTACCGTACTGCTGGAGTAAAGGGACTTTTCAGTCCTATGCGAGCAGTATAAATAAGCACTATTATTATTATTATTATTATTTACCTATAATTGCCAAAGATTTCCCCGAATATTTTATCACTGAATGGTTTCTTTCCCTAAATGAAATGAATACCTCTAAATGTTATTTTTTCCCCTAAATGATTCAAAAATTTTTAGATTAATTTCAACCGAATGATTGATCCTTCCTTGAAGGAAATACCTCACACTAAAAGACATAATTTTCCCTAAAATACCTTCCTCTATAAATGATTGATTCTTCCCTAAAGGAAATACCTTCCCCTAAACCCTAAATGATTGATTTTAACTAAAGGAAATACCTACCTTCCCCTAAACCCTAAATGATTGATTTTAACTAAAGGAAATACCTTCTCCTAAAGGAAATATCTTCCCCTAAAGGGAATCCTTTCCCTAAATGATTCATCCTTCGCGGCCCTGAATGTCGCCTCCGTTTCTCTCTTGAATAAAGACGAAACTTCTGTTGTGATAGTATCTCCGTTATTATGTACACCTTGGAGATTTCAGCCTTTTACAGACATAAGCTATAAATTTTCAAGCAAGGCTGTGGCTTTCACTTACCTAGATGCATTAGGTGCATCCCTACTTACGTTCATAAATCCATAGGTACACACCAGGGCTGTATTCAGTGGGGGTTGGCGAGGGGGCATCCCCCCGGTACATTACTGTTTGGACTCTTGGCCCCCCTTTAATAAAATCTTGAATTTTTCTCGATTTGGATACTTGTATTGCAAGGTCATTACGTGCAGGACATAGGACATGCTATAACACAGGCAATTCTCATAACATTCATGTCAGATAGATATTTTATGTAGAACGTGTTAAAACAGGGGTTCCCAGTTGGGCATAATATGTTAAGGCGGTCTCTTCTTGATCCCTTGTGTGCCGCGTCCATTTTAGTTTAGGACTATTGCTGGGCATAAGCTGCGGATGGCTTTGAATTTCAAAACGGAAAATCTCACAAGATTGGCACTGCGGACCATTTAAAACCTCCTCACAGACCATGTTAGGAACCCATGTGTTGGAGTTTTTCCTTATCATTATTTCCTCCTTACTCCTTTCTCTTCAAATCTCCAAGTCCTCATAATGAATTGAAGAAACCCAGATATATAAACTTCGAAACCCACTTCCTACCCTGTAATTTTCTCAAATGCACTTGCACAAGCCTTTGAATTATGTATGAGACATAAGCGAGGCTCCTAAAGCTACAACATGGATTAGGTTAACCCATCCCACCCCTGGGGCCTTTGTAACCCATCCCACCCACCCTGGGCGATTTGTTTTGATGTTCTTGGTTTCCCATGGCAACTTTTGAGTGTCTTTGGGTGATGACGTCTTGGCCTTCCTCTAGAAGTCTTCGCTTGAACGCATCATGAGTGTCCTTGACCTGTGTCCTTGGCTCCTTGTTGTAGGACAGTCTAGATGACCTTGGGGAGAGTGTAGGTCATGGTATAAAAGAGATGGCACGTTTAGTATTTGACTTTGAGTAGTATTTGATAATGGGGGACGACGGTGTTTGATAATAATAGAGAATAATATGCCACATTTAGTATTTGACTTTGTGGAGTATTTGATTATAATGGGGGACGATGGTGTTTGATAATAATAGAGAATAATATGCCACATTTAGTATTTGACTTTGTGGAGTATTTGATTACTCTTAATTTAAAGTATTGTATAGTTTTGGTTTTCTTATGGATCTTCTTTGCTGGTGGTCTTGATTCATTCCTTTCTGTTACTAGTTCCATAATTAGGAGATGGTGGACAAATATTTTACTACACATAATTATGTATACTGTAGAGGGTTGATTATTTAATTGGTCTTATTTAATTCATTAGCATATGATTCATATGACGATGACGTTATAACATAGGTACATAAAAAATAAAATAAATATAAATTACAGAGAAATAAAGCTCATTAACGGCTTTAAGTTAAACTTATCCGCACTAACAGCTCAAATAGGCCATCATATCATCGTTTTATAATTATTATTATTTTAATCAGAGCACACACCTACCCACATTCTACTCGTACGTACCTAGATACATTACCTACCCAGGAAAAATAAAAATAATAATCTGATAACAATCCCGGCAGAAATTGTCCCCACTGCTGCAGTGGTCAGTAATATAACGCCATCTCCAGCCACCTCCAATGAAGGGATATAGGAGAAGGGATAGCCACTTCCATGAAGGCCGGAGAAGGGGGATAGCCACTTCCATGAAGGCCGGAGAAGGGGGATATCCACATCCATGAAGGTCGGGCAGGGGAATATCCACCTCCATTGATGGTAGTAAGAGAGGGAAGGGGGATATAAAAGCGGTTTTTTTTTTATTTTATAGGTCACCATCACCATTGCAGTATCCTTCCTGTAGGTATATGAGCTTTAAATTATTTCCACGTATTCTAGTGGTAACGAAATGTATTGTAAAGGTACCTAATATAAAATGTACATTCAAGCAGGGTAGTAATTAGAAGGTTACTAGAGGGGACTACGCAAAGTTGTAGTGTCAGGAAACCTAATAAATAACCTAGACCGGAGTTCCCAACTTAATTGTTTACATAGCACTCTTGAAGCAACCTCCGGAAGTCCTGGGTTCAATTCCCACTGCCAGCCTACTTAGCTTAGTTGGTAGTGCGTCTGCCTTGTAAGCACTAGGCCGCGGGTTCGATTCCCGCCCGGGGCGGATTTTATCCTGATGGGATAATGTTCGTTCTCGGAACGGCTGGCTTTCTCCTATCCTGTCTTCCTTCTCTCTCCGATTTCGGGACGATAAGACCATAGCGTTTACAGTTCCCTCTGTCAAACTCTTAAAAAAAAAAAAAAAAGTTCTGGGCTGTTTTAACATAAATATTGTGGTTCTGGCTTACTATTATATTTATATCATGTTTGTCTTATCTTTATGTAAGGGTAGCTCTTTATACTTAAACCCAAGTATTTTTTAAATCCTGTAAAGCTGTGTTTATACTGATAGTTATTAGGATCAACTTTTAAATTTACCAACAAACCCCTAAAAAAAAAAAAAAAAAAAAAAAAAAAAAAAATCAATTCCCAGCATAGTTCGTTCGAAATTTCCTTCACTAGCGCAGAATAGACTTCATGTCAACAGAATAGACTTGGGGGATAATAATGCTGTTCTGATACACACAAAAGGTGAATATGCGTGGACACAGCTTAATGAATGGACACACATGCTCAATGAATGGACAGGATGGACACAGCTTAATGAAGCTGTGTCCATTGTGTCCATCCTGTCCATCCTGTCCATCCACTGTGTCCATCCTGTGCTTCATTAAGCTGTGTCCACACTGTCCACGCATATTCGACGCCGATTGAAACCGTACACTGCCTCGACAACATAGATTGACCTCTTCACTCGACGGCGTCAATCATGTGTGGACACAGCTTCAGAAATAATATAAATAGATAACAAGTAAATGGGGGCTTTAGGGCGATCTAATATCGACCCTGAATCGTATTAGCTACTATTTGTGCTCTGTTCGTAATATCGTACTCGTCCATAGGAATATGACTAAATGAGAGGTATGTTATAAAATTCATAGAGAGATAGTTTGCCCGGTATTTGTGTGCCAAATTGATGGGGACCATCACTTCCGGTCATTTTTAGTCCGTCCTTCCTTCATTATTACAATAGTAATAAAAAGGTATAAGGGACGGACTATTGTATTCGCTTCGGTGTCGTCTGTCGGTCGGTCTGTCTATCTGTCCCCATAGAAGGACTTATCCAAACCTGGTTGACCTATATATCAAATTAAAGGTCTTTTTACCAGGAACAAAATAAAATAGGCAAGTACATAAATATTGATCGAAAAATTCCCGGAGGGACGGGCCCCGCTTGTTATTTATATGTATTTAGGTATACACATAGATGGGTGGGTAGGTCGATATGTATAGGTAGGTGAGGAATAAGCAGCGAAACGAATTATTTCTCTATCAAACTGCACACCAAAATGAATTCTTTCTCAATTTAAATTACAAGTACCTGAGGAATAGCGAGCAAAATTCATTTTTGCTCAATTCTGGGATGTAAACTGGGAACTGAAAGTACTGGAATTAGGTGGAGCTGGATAAAGAGAGATTGAGGGGAAAAAGTATAGACTATAGAGGAAAAGAGAGGGGGAGAGGAATGAGAGGAATGAGAGGAGACAGGAGAGAAAGAGAAAGAGAAAGAGAGAGAGAGAAAGAGAGAGAGAGAGAAAGAGAAAGAGAGAGAGAGAGAGAGGGGGGGGAGAGAAAGAGAGAGAGAGAAAGAAGGAGAAAATGTCTTGCACGGGGCGTTAGAAAAATAAAAAGAAAAACTTGTTTAATATTATATAGGTCACATGGAGGGGGAGATAAAGAAAAGGAGGGGAGAGGAAGTGTGGGGAGGGAAAAAGATAGGGGGAGGGAAAGGAGAAAGATCTGAGATGGAGAAAAACAGGGCCGAAAGCTAAGAGTGCCAAATTACAAAATTTGGCAAAAGGAGGAAAATAATAATAATGATAATATACAAAAAATACCTACCTATGAAAAATAAATTTATTATACCTGCCCTTTTGTCCTTCTTCTGAATTCCTGAACTTACTGAAAGTTCCAGGATCAACACTGCACTCACTTTTCACTCCAAGCACAAAAAAAACATTAGTAATATTTTTTGGGCTTGGCGGTGGTGAAGTGCGGATGATCACTTTTTTCTGCAACAGGCCACTGGTGTCTCAGGTCATCGAAAATATTCTACTTACTATCAAAATTTAAGGTTTCAACTGCTATAAGGTACCTCTTATTATCTCAGTAGGTACCTATTTACGTAAATTCAGAAATAGCGGAGCAAACAGAAACCTTAAATCCGAATCCAAACCCTATCCTTTTAAAAGGAGCCTGAATATGACGTTAGGAGGGAGAGAGAGAGACGAAGGAAAAGGATAAAAAGAGGGAAGGAAAGGGAGATAAAGAAGAGGAAGAGAGAGGAGAAGAGCGAAACATGTACAATTTAGAAAGAGGGAGAGAGATAAAGAGAGGGGGATTGTTCACATTATAAATTCACACAGCTTCTCTCCCTCTCTATCTTTCTCCCTTTCTTTCTTTCTCCCTTCCTTTCTCTTTCTCCATCCTTTTCTATCTTTCTCCCTCCCTCCCTCTCCCTTTCTTTCTCCCTTCCTTTCGTTTCTTCAACCCATTTTCAAAATTATGCTATCAAGGGATTGTACATACAGAGAGATGAAGTGAGGAGGGGGCTCAAAGAATGAGGGTGTGAGTGAGAGGAAGAAAAAGAGAGAGGGAAAGAGAAAGGGACAGAGGGAAAGAAATAAAAAGACGGAGCGAGAGGGAAGAGAGAAAAAATGAAAAGGGGAAGAGACCGGAAAATAAAAGAGAGAAGGGAACGATAGAGAGGTAACAAGCTGGGCCCGTCCCTCCGGGAATTATTAAGCCCGTATAGTTTATTCGATCAGTACCTATGTACCTACCTAATTTGTTTAATATTCAGTTTATTATTCTTGATTTGATTTTTCGATTTTACTTTCATGTAATGATTTAAAATCAAGACTAGAGCCCGTTCTCCCTTTATTTCCCGTTCTCCCTTTATTCCCATTTATTGGCCTTGCTCCGCGTAGCTTAATATAGGTGACGCTAAAACCGGTCTTAAAATAACGACTGAAGTGTTATATAAAACTTTCTCGCTTAGAGTTCATAGGTCGTCGCGACAAATTTCAAGATCAGAGCTCATTTGTGTGAGAAAATGTGAGAAAAATCCCCCAAAAACCAGTATTTTTGGGTTTTTAGTCCGTCCTTCCTTTATTATTACTAATTAAAGAAGGACGGACAAAAAAGGAGGGAGGGAGAAAAAGAACAGAGAGATAGGCCTATCCTTGAAATTAAAGGCAGGCAGCCTGAATTTTGCCCTTTATCTGTGTTTTTCTCTCTCTCTCTCTATCTTTTCTTCTCGTTCTCAACTAAATTGTTCTGAAACAAAAGAGAAAGAGGGAGAGAGCGAGGGGAGGGTAGGTTAGGGTAGATTTTATGGGAAAAGTGTACGGTCTATAATTCCCCTAGCATTATTCCATTAGAGCTATATTTTTTTACGATTATGACTATAATAAATAGTAATAAAAATGATATTGTTATTTACTATCGACCATTATTTTCTGATTAAATTTCAAGTGGACTGCAATTGAATGAACTAGGTAGTTAGAGTGTGACAATTTTTTTGTTAATAGGTACAAAATTTTGGTTTTATTTTACCTATTTTTTTAAACAATTTTTTATACCTCCGATTTTTATTTTTCTTTCAATCCTAAGCATATATATTAGTCGATTTTGCTATAACTCTTATTTCTCTCTCTCTTTCTACTCTAAAATTAAAATTTTAAAGAAATAAAACTCCTCTCAGAATATCATGCATTCTTTCTACAGCTTTATAATTTCAATAATTATGTTTGTACGTCTATAATGAAAGTAATAATATTTGTTATAAAAAACGGGACGGATTTATTTGGAAAGAGATGAAAACAAGTTGAAAACATACAAAAGTTTCAAGGAGCATAATCATCTTGATGAGCTTAAAATGAGTCCCGCTCTGAATTAAAGAAAAAGAGGAGAAAGATTTAAAAGAAAGGAAAAGAAGAGACAAGAGAAGACGAGATAGAAAGAGAGAGAGAGAGAGAGAGAAAAGAAAAAAGGAGGAGAGAAAGATAGAAAGAATTAAAAGGAAAGAAAAGCCAAGTAAGAAGCTAACTGTCGGAAAGTCAAAGATATAAATAGAGAGCATATAGAGAGCGATGAAAGAGATAGAGAATAGGAGAGGAAATAAACAAAGAAATCGGGAACAAAGGGATCAAGAAGAGAGAAGAGAGAGAGAGAGAGAGAGAGAGAGAGAGAGAGAGAGAGAGAGAGAGAGAGAGAGAGAGGGAGAGAAGATTAAAACCTCTTCCATGTAGTTCATTATCAGAAATTCGGGAATTTTGAAGACACGCCAAGGAAACCCCCAGTGAAAACTTATAATTATATAAAAAAAATCCCTTTGGTCTTAAAATTCAGGTTAAAATATTCTTTGACTTCTGAGCTCTGAGAATGCTAGGACACTGTTCGGAACCCGTCTTCGAAAATTCTCAGAGGTCAACATTCATAAAGCTGTGCCTTCGATGCTGTTTTATGTATTAAAAGAAAGATAGAAACTTGAAAGGAAGATTCTGTTTTGTAAGAAACTTCTCTGTATTGAAGGAAAGCTCCCGAAAATTCCAGAGGACCAAAGAGGAGCAAGTACCGAAACTTTTCTCTTTTTTTTCTGTTTAAAATTTTAATCTGCATAATTTGATTAACACACAGCTTTCGTGGGGCTCCGTGACTTTGTGAGGGGAATTACGAAACTTTCACGTTGAGGACAAGAGAGTTCCTTGCATAAAGTGGGAGTGCCTCGGCTGGAATTGAACCCGCACCCTCCTGTTTATAAGACGGGCGCCTTGACCACTAACTCCTAATGAATTCCAGGGAATGGAGCTGTTCCATTTGGGTAAAAGATATCAATGTCAGAAGACTCACAAGTCATTGTTTGCTGTAAATCAAGATTTTCATTATTAATATTATTATTTTAGGGCCGTTAATTTCACTCTTTTTTTTACTAGGTTGGAAACAAGGTTTTGTAGGGAAAACCTGACCCGGTCCCTAGTCTGGCATTGTCGACAGAGCCTCACATCATGTACTAGGTTGGAAACAAGGTTTTGTAGGGAAAACCTGACCCGGTCCCTAGTCTGGCATTGTCGACAGAGCCTCACATCATGGCTTTTGTATTTTATGGAAACTGTTTATTTAAAATTCAAAATATAAATTATGTATGCACAGGAGATTGTATGTAGTTGTTTGTTTTTCATACAGGGCGCTCCGAAAGTCTCAAAAAGTCAAAATGAGGCAGGAGGATAGGACCATACAGAGTCTAACCGGGCCCCACCCAGGTGCTAACTCTTACAATATAGGCCCCTCCTCGCATTTTTTTTTTTTTTTTTTTTTTTTTTTTTTGGGTTTTATAAAGGGAACTCTCCAAATCCTAAGGGTTTTTTTTTTTTTTTTTTTTTTTTGAGGTTTGATAAAGGGAACTCTGCAACTGCTAAGGTCTTATTGTCCCGAAAGCGAAGAGAGAATGAAGACAGGATAGCAGAAAGTGTGAGAAAGCCAGCCGTTCCGAAAACGAAAAAGAAAGAAACCCCCCCCCGGTTCCGGGTGACTTAAGGACCAATGGTCCAGGGCAACTTAAAGACCCCTGGTCCGGGGCAACTTAAAGACCCTAGATCCCCTATACCCCTATGACCTCCCCTGAACGAGAGAGGGTGGGGAGACGTAAGATTTGGAAACACAATGGAGCTTTTTGGATAATACGAGTATAAACTGTTTGCTTTTGAGCTTTAGGTACAAACAGAATGTTCAAGACTTTGCAGCGTTTTCTCTTGTAAGAATATGTAAGTCTTGAGTAGAAAGGGTGGGAAAGGAACTACAAGTCGTAGAAAAAGGTTCGGAAAGGAACCCTATAGTATTGAGTAAAAAGGACTTAAGGCTACAAGATTGTAAGATCCTAATTGAGTGTTGTGTTCTTTTGGGAGACTCTTCAGGAATTGGGTTTGGAGTTCTACAAAAGCTGGAGCTTTGGTAGATATCTTGTAGAAGGTCATGACATGAGAGTTTAAGAGTTTTATAATGGGTAGATTTGGTCTTTGTGTACACTGAGTCATGGTTTATACGTAGGTATAATAAAATTTACTATTTAAAGTATTTAGCAATATAAAAATAGCAATTTGAACATCCTGATAATCAATAGCATAAAATCAATACCTACTTTTACTCCATTGAAGAAAACAAAGATGATTTTAAAATGCCCTAAAAAGTGATCAAATGGAAACAGGATGGTCAAACACTAGTAATATACTGTATACTGATATTGTACCATGGGATCCTACATTCCCCTTATACTCGACATACATAATTTATGTTTTTCATGTTTACTGGATAGGAATATGTTATTAGGTTTACTTAGGGATGCAGGACATACGAGTATTGTGAATGAAGAGTCCCTATTTTCGCTGTTATAGGGTTTGTGCATATAGGGCTGTTATGGGGCTTGTGCAAACAATACCCTCTCATAATAGCGAGCAAATGACAAATTATTTCAGAGCCTAGAGCCTTCCAAGTGTTGTGTTTCCATGTAACTTCATTAGAAACACGAACATGCAAATTTTGGCAATCACAATCACGTGCATACAATTTTGGATGAAAATCGTAATGGCAAAGCATAGCACAGAGGTGAGAGGAGAAGCCTTTGAATTTGTAGCCCAGCCACAGATGTAGGTGACAGTAAATTTTCCTATTTAGGTCAAACTCTTGCACCTAGGTACACAGATATAACACATTGTAGTATCTAGGTATAACAAAATAGTATACATAATGTTTGTTGTTGGGTGAACAGTTGATCTCAGAACGAATGAAAGTTACATGTAGGTAGGTACATACCTGATCCAGATTTTACTCCATGTGTGAGCAATGAACAGAGCATTAGACATCTCCACCAATTTAAAAAAACAACTGATGCACATTGCATAATCACATAGATACACGGCGTTCATTAAAATCAATCGTATTCTACCGACCCACCTATTACAAACTAGCAAACTAGGTACCTACCTGCTAAAAGTTACCTATTATCTAGGTGCCTATGCAGGTAAAGTAAATTCCGAAGTAGGTACAGTAAAATATGTATCATTGGGCTTCACGTTCTACACACATTTATGTGTTCATACTTCAGTCCCTAAAGACATTGCATTATTAGAAAATAGAAAGGCAACCACATACCAACCACACGTTTGTATCCAGATATAACACATTCTAGTACCTAGGAACCTAGGTATAACAAAATAGTGTATAATAATGTTGTTGTTGGGTGAACAGTTGATCTCAGAACGAATGAAAGTTACATGTAGGTAGGTACATACCTGATCCAGATTTTATTTCATGTGTGAGCAATGAACAGAGCATTAGACATCTCCACCAATTTATCAAAACAACTGATGCACATTGCATAATCACATACATAGATACACGGCGTTCATTAAAATAGATCGTATTCTATCCACCCACCTATTACAAACCAGTAACCGAGTAACCTACTAAAAGTTAGGTACCTATTATCTAGGTGCCTATGCAGGTAAAGTAAATTCCTAAGTACAGTAAAATATGTATCATTGGGCTTCACGTTCTACCCACATTTATGTGTTCATACTTCAGTCCCTAAAGACATTGCATTATTAGAAAATAGAAAGGCAACCACATACCAACCACACGTTTGTATTGTTTAGGTATTACATCAGCCATGTTTATTTCTCTCGCTCCGTCTATCTCTATGTCTAAATACGCCTTTTCCCTTGATTTATGTACTTGTGAGACCACTACCACATAGCCGCAGCTTTGTTGTGATAGTATCTCCGTTATTATGTACACCTTGGAGATTTCAGCCTTTTACAGACATAAGCTATAAATTTTCAAGCCGAAGCTGTGAGCTGTGGTGCTATTCTGCTGTTGTATTCGAAGCTGTGAGCTGTGGTGCTATTCTGCTGTTGTATTACTGCTATCGTGTCTTTGTACAGAAAATAGATATCAGAGGAAAGCTACTAAACCTATCAATGGTAAACTGTGGCCGAGTTGGAACACGACACGCCATCTCGTGGAAAAGTTGGGAAACTTTAGAAAACACTTACTTTTTCAAGTCGAATATTTTTTACCCAGTTTTTTAATGGATGTGAGAAGTTTCCTGGTGAGAGTTATGTAGTGTGCCCGTAGATGGCAGTACTTGATATGTTTCAGGTAGACCAAGTTAAGCTACATTTTGACCGGTTGGTATTTAGGCAAATGATTTTCTGACACGTGCTGCTTGTTACATACTACTCTTTACCACCTAAAACTTTACTCTAAACAAAATTGGAAATCGAACCCAGGTTCTCCGTATTACAAGCCTATTTCGATATGCAATATATCTGGCTATAAATCCGGCCTGGGTAGGTATATGAAATGACGTCATAGGTAGATCAAAATGAACACAAGGATTGTGTTCACTGGATTGAGTTCGCATAAAAGAAAATTTTCCTACAGAGGGAATCAAAAATTGTTTACAGTACAGGGTGTATTAGATTTTTTTTTTCCAGATTCCTAAAGAAAAAAAATGCCTACTTTTTGAGTGTGATTTTCTTTTTTACTGCCAGATTGGCAAGGGGTTAGACATATTTGTTATGTTTTACTCACCAAATGGTTATTATGCTTTACTCACCAAATCGATGTTATGGCTGCCAATAGGATTGCCCAAATTGGACCAATCTCAACTTACCTGAAAACAAAAATAAACAAAATGAAAGTCCACGTATAAGAGCTTTTAGTTGTTTTAAATTGAGAAACTTAATGGACTTTTGTTGTAGACTCAAAAATAGACAGTTAAGACTTTTGTCCCAAATAGAGTAAATAGACTTAAATAGACAGTTAAGAACTTAAGACCTTAGGAGAACAATTTAAACACAACATGGGAAATTGTTTGTTTGTAAGTCCACGTATAAGAGCTTTTAGTTGTTTTAAATTGAACAACTTAATGGACTTTTGTTGTAGACTCAAAAATAGACAGTTAAGACTTTTGTCCTAAATAGAGTAAATAGACTTAAATAGACAGTTAAGAACTTAAGACCTTAGGAGAACAATTTAAACACAACATGGGAAATTGTTTGTTTGTCTTTTATCTCTGTTGTTTTATCTCTCCTTATTTTCCATTTTCTTCAAAACCTTCTCTCCCTCCTGTGTCTCTCGCAGTCTAATTCCATTTGTTTTTCTACGGCAGTTTCTTCCCTTCTCCACCTGACATGGTTACCAAACAAGATACAAGAACACGATACGATGAAAAGTCATTTACTATTAGGACAGGACGGTCCCCTGGAGGTTTGGTGACCCTAAAACTCTATTATGTTCCTCTAAAACTCCATCACGAGATAGGAGCGGCCTTCATGTTTCCAGAGCTGGGTGGAAAATAAAACGAAAACACAGACAGAAAAGTTTTATGATGGGAGAAATCATGGTTCCTTGGGGAACACCATCGTGTTGTGACGTTCAGACTACACACTTTTTTCTCTGACATTTTGTACAAACGGTACCCATTTGTTTTTGAAAAAGGAAGCAAGCTAGCTTTATAATATAAATGAAAATGGATTTTAAATTATAGCCCTTCAGATGGTGTTTTTTTTGTGCTTTAAAAATTTGACAAAAAATAAGTGACAAAAAATAAGTGGGTAGCACTTAGAAAATTGGACTTCTTTTTATTTATACCCCTAAAGGTCAAGTTTAAAAACTAGTAATAATAAAACCGCAATCATAATCCCAGAAATAATGATAATAATTTATCTTATCTAGGTAATCCTTTGTGATACTTCTTTCGGTTCAATAGATATTAAGTTGGTTTTTCGCAGGGGAATAAAATCGGTTTACCTCCTAGGTACTTTACTTTATTCTTCTACGTGTGCTCTGCCCTTTCCACAAAACAACAGATACCTCTAAATACCTACCTATACCTACCTGTATTTATTTTTTTATTAGTTATTAAAGCAATAAAAGCAATGAAAATCATATCCAATATCCATACCCCTCCCCACCGTTTCAAGAGGAGCAATACCAACATTACCAATGGAAAAACATAAATACAATTCAAATAAAGTTTCCTCCTCCGGGGTGCAATAAAATATTAACTGCCCGGGGAGACTAGGCAGATATATCATTGAGCTTTTCATTTCGCCCCGCACACAGCCTCAACCTTGCAATGTAGCCCTGTGAGTGTTTCTATCCGCCCAACAAGCTCTCGGGTTTCTAGGTCAAATGTTTCGCCCAGCTTTGCAGAGTTGAGGCGAAGAAGTGGGGGAGCTTTAGCTGCTCAAAGTTCATCAGGGGAAACTGGGCCCGAGTTGGAACACAGCACGCCATCTCGTGGAAAAGTTGGGAAACTTTAGAAAACGCTTACTTTTTCAAGTCGAATATTTTTTACCCAGTTTTTTTAATGAATGTGAGAAGTTTCCTGGTGAGAGTTATGTAGTGTGCCGGTAGATGGCAGCACTTAATATGTTTCAGGTAGACCAAGTTAAGCTACATTTTGACCGGTTGGTATTTAGGCAAATGATTTTCTGACACGTGCTGCTTGTTACATATTCCAGAGATGGCACAAGATATGGCCGTTGAAAGGGTTGCCCTTAATTGAGGAGGGAAAAAAGTCACTACAGAGCACCAAAGATCAGCACCGTTGAGGATTGTATGTTTATGGATTAGTGATTGCACACATCACGTACTGTTGGTCATTTAAGGGTGAACTCATTTTACTATTACGACCTGCAAAATCACATACTTTTACCATTAAACTTATGTATTTATGAATTTTTGGGTGACACTTGAACTTTGCAGGCGAGGTAAATCTGGTCAGTAGGTACTTCAGATTATCCTTGGATAAAAAGCGGTGGATGGATATTGCAAAATTTAGGATTGTGCTAACCTCTTACAAGTAGGTAATACCGCCCCGCCCTATTCTTCTTCATGTCAGCATGATGTTTATCCTAGCTGTACATAAAAAAGGTACCTATACGCCTATACCATTACCATTTTTCTATTCTATTGCATTCTATTTAATTAATTAATTGTGTATTAGAAATCACTGAAATCATTAGAGCCAAACTCTTGACTCAACGTCTTGGCAAGAGCAATGTTCTGAACTTTTACAACTCAAAATCCAGGCAACATCCGTCAATTGCATGAAACAAAACTTGACTTTTTTCTCCTCATATTTTTAATTAAAAGTTTTGATTTCCACCAAGCTTTTACCCGTTCCCTCTTGGCGTTCATTTATTTCCTTCAAGGAAAACCCTGCAGAACAAATCCCTCAGTCTGGAAGACTTTATGTTTAAAGGTATTCATGAACCGGTGGGTGGAGAGATATCTGCAAATGAACGATAGGTAGGTACCTATTGGAATTTATTATGGTATAAAATTCCAAAAACAATTCTTCCTTCCTTAGTATCCTTAGATGAAATACCTTTAACCAAATGAGACAAGTTTGTCCTTGGAATTGAGGGCAGAACAAATGATATAAATGAAAGAAAAGTTTCTTCATATTGTTGTTGAGAAAAGAAAACGGATTAGAAAGTTTACTTTTACTTTTTATTCACTTCCCCTTTCTTTTTCCAGATAATTTGATAACGTCTGGGTGGTCAGGTTATTTGATTACTGAAAAATTGAACACATCTGTTTTCGAAACAGGTAAAAGTTTTTTGATCTCCGAGTTTTGCAATTCGACTGATACTCTGGATAAAACTAAAGAATAATTTGAATACCTACCTGGGCACTAGGCAATCCTAAATTTATAAAAATGTCAAGAATTCCTCGATCTTTCCACGGGCGATGATAAAACACGGGGAATTTGGATGAAGCTTGAAAGTTATTTGGAGTGCTGCACATTGCATACCTAAGAAGATACCAGGCGTTCATACAAATTGACCATTTTACACTACGAACGACTCAGAAGCAGGTGGTATGAGAGAAATCTGGATTTCATTTTAGGTAAGTACCTACCTACCATTTTCTAGGTAGGTATAATACCTATTTATCATTTTAGTGGCTATATATAGATGCTGGAAAGTGGACCACTTTCAACTTCAATATTAATTGATCTATCAGTAACTACAGTGCATTCTTGTCTCCGTTTCTGACACTGTATGTGCATTGTGCATATGCATAGTTGCATACCCATCAGATCATAAATATGCAGCCGTGATTTATGCAGATATTCCAGGGTAATAATTTATATTCAGTCATGTAGGCATCTGGACTTATTGAAGCATGAAGCATTTTTTTTTTCTCTTTTTTAAGCAAAGCTCAATTGTTAAACCTCACATTCATATTTTATTTCCAACGTCACACAGGAGTGACTACATGGACGAAACTTTTTTATTTAAAACGAAATAAAAAGTAAATACAACGAAATGAGAAGGAACAAAAGAAAGATGAAAATGAAGAAAAAGCATAATACAATATGCGCAGAGCGGAAGCCGAGTGAAAGAAGAGAAGGAAAGATAATGCACTGCATACATAGAATAGAATATACATAATAACATGTTATACAAATATAGTACACTGTAGAATACAATCCTTATGTAATATGAGAGGGAGAGAGAGAGAGACAAAGAAAGAGGAGGGGTGGAAAGAAATGAGAAAAATACAGGAAAAAAGAGGGAAGAAGGGAGAGAAGGAGAGGAACAAAGAGAGAGAGAGATGGAGGGGGGAAGAGAAAGATGAGAAAAATCCCGAGGAAAGAGAGAAACCAAGAAGGAGAGAGAATAAATTTAATGGGAAAGCAACAAAGAAGAATGAGGAATACTTGTACAATACATAACGTAGGTATATCCAACTCTTCAGGATCTGTGTTCGAGAGATTTAGAACCCTGTGCAAATCTCATAGAAATTAAAATGAATAGGTAGTAGTAAAAAAAAGTCCGTAGGAGAAAATCGTATCGAAATCGTTACTAGGTATGTACCTACATGGGAAGGAAAATACAAAATTCGCAAAATATTTTCAAAAAGACAGATCCAGCAAAAAAAAGAGAGAGAAAAAAAAAACGAGAGAACGAAAAATGTATAGATAGATAAATAGAGAGAGAGAGAGAGAGAGAGAGAGAGAGAGAGAGAGAGAGAGAGAGAGAGAGAGAGTTAGAACCCTATGCAAATCTCATAGAAATTAAAATGAATAGGTAGTAGTAAAAAAAAGTCCGTAGGAAAAAATCGTATCGAAATCGTTACTAGGTATGTACCTACATGGGAAGGAAAATACAAAATTCGGGACATATTTTCAAAAAGACAGATACAGCAAAGAAAAGAAAGAGAGAAACAACGAGAGAACGAAAAATGTATAGATAGATAAATATAGAGAGAGAGAGAAAGAAAGAGAGAGAGAGAAAGAAAGAAAGAGAGAGAGAAAGAGAGATTTGTTTTCTTGTTATTTCCAACATAACAAATGATGGCAGTAGATAGAGAAAGTGGATAAAACGTAGATGTCGGTAGTAAACTCGATAATGATTTATTTTGACAATATTTTACAACTGAAGAGGCTATGAAAAGAGAGAGAGAGAGAGAGAGGGAGAGAGAGAGAGAGAGAGAGAGAGAGAGAAAAAAAGGTAGAAAGAGAGAGATGGAAAGAAAAAGAAAGAACAGGCGAAAGCGAGATAGAGATAGAGAAAGGGAGGAATAGGGAGGAAAATAAATGAAGAAAGGAAGAGAGAAAGAGAAGCAAGTAGCATAATGTATCATGATACGAAATGACAACGCATTCTCTCTCAAGTTGAATAATTTAATAGATCTCACCAGGCCCGAGTTTGGAAATACATAGGTAACACATACAACAATAATAAAATTGAACCCAATTACCCTACTAATCTCAAAGTTTCTCGTAATGTTGAAATTCAAATCAAAAACTCTAGGTAAAAAAAAAAAAAAAAAAAAAAAAAAACAGGGAATTACCTGGACGTAATGTCTAAACTAAATAATAGTGCTAATAATCGGAGTACAGGAAGGAAGGAGACTACTCTTTACCACCTAAAACTTTACTCTAAACAAAATTGGAAATCGAACCCAGGTTCTCCGTTTTACAAGCCTATTTCGATATGCAATATATCTGGCTATAAATCCGGCCTGGGTATATGAAATGACGTCATAGGTAGATCAAAATGAACACAAGGATTGTGTTCACTGGATTGAGTTCGCATAAAAGAAAATTTTCCTACAGAGGGAATCAAAAATTGTTTACAGCACAGGGTGTATTAGATTTTTTTTCTAGATTCCTAAAGAAAAAAAAATGCCTACTTTCGAGTGTGATTTTCTTTTTTACTGCCAGATTGGCAAGGGTTTAGACATATTTGTTATGTTTTACTAACCAAATGGTTATTATGTTTTACTCACCAAATCGATGTTATGGCTGCCAATAGGATTGCCCAAATTGGACCAATCTCAACTTACCTGAAAACAAAAATAAACAAAATTCGATAATGATTTATTTTGACAATATTTTACAACTGAAGAGGCTATGAAAAGAGAGAGAGAGAGAGAGAGAGAGAAAGAGAAAGAGAGAGATGGAAAGGAAAAGAAAGAACAGGCGAAAGCGAGATAGATAGAGACAAAGAAAGGAAGGAATGGGGGAGGAAGATAAATGAAGAAAGGAGAGAGAAAAAGAGAGAGAGCGAGAAAAAGGAAAATGATAGAGAGAAAGAGGAAGGGAGAAAGAGAAGCAAGTAGCATAATGTATCATGATACAAAATGACAACGCATTCCCTCTCAAGTTGAATAATTTAATAGATCTAACCAGGCCCGAGTTTGGAAATACACAGGTAACACATACAACAATAATTGAACCCAATGCCTTCTAATCTTAAAGTTTCTCGTAATGTTGAAATTCAAATCAAAAACTCTAGGTAAAAAAAAGAAAAAAAAAAAAAAAAAAAAAAAAAAAGGAAATAACCTGTAAAATGGATTTTAAATTATAGCCCTTCAGATGGTGCTTTTTTGTGCTTTAAAAATACTCATTTGACAAAAAATAAGTGGGTAGCACTTAGAAAATTGGACTTTTTTTTATTTATACCCCTAAAGGTCAAGTTTAAAAACTAGTAATAATAAAACCGCAATCATAATCCCATTAATAATTTTAATATCTTATCTAGGTAATCCTTTGTGATACCTAGATAGGCAGGTACATTACTTCTTTCGGTTCAATAGATATTAAGTTGGTTTTTCGCAGGGGAATAAAATCGTTTTACCTCCTAGGTACTTTACTTTATTCTTCTACGTGTGCTCTGCCCTTTCCACAAAACAACAGATACCTCTAAATACCTACCTATACCTGTATTTATTTTTTTATTAGTTATAGCAATAAAAGCAATGAAAATCATATCCAATATCCATACTCCATACCCCTCCCCACCGTTTCAAGAGTAAGCAATACCAACATTACCAATGGAAAAACATAAATACAATTCAAATAAAGTTTCCTCCTCCGGGGTGCAATAAAATAT
>NW_007380574.1:0-15281 GCF_000475195.1 Diaphorina citri
TTTTTCTTCTTTTTTTTTTTTTTTTTTTTTTTTTTAACTTTTCCCCCCTTTTTAGGTATTTTCCTCCTCCTCTTCCTCTTCTTCTTCTTCTTCGTCTTCGTCTTTTTCTTCTTTTTTTTTCAATTATAGTTTCCGTCTGGGCTCACAGGAAACCGGGGAAAGAAATACTCGCAAATTATCTCCTTCGCATATATACCACGCTATGAAGTAGGATACGTGAGCTTATTCTACCCTAACGTGTAGACTACGTGAGATTAACTAACCGTACGTGATAACGGGTGTAGGATTCGCGAAGACTATTCTGACTTTCTATCTTTCTAACTGAGAGATGGCAAATGGACTGGTCATTTTTCTTTTCTTCCATTTTTTTTTCTCTTTTTGTCGATTTGCTGTTTCTTCTTCTTCTTTTTCTTCGTCTTCTTCTTCTTGTAATTGTAAACCTGATATGAATTTTATTGTAATTGTAAACCTGATATGAATTGTAATTGTAAACCATGTCTTCTTCTTCTTGTAATTGTAAACCTGATATGAATTTTATTGTAATTGTAAACCTGATATGAATTGTAATTGTAAACCATAAAACCTAGATGAAGGAGAAAAATCCATCTCCATAGAAGTTAGGATTAGCTTAGGGGATGTATGCATTGTATTTATAAAATTTAATAAAATAAAGCAGAAATTTTCATATTCATATTCATATTCTTCGTCTTCTTCTTCTTTGTCTTCTTCTTCTTCATTTCGAAAAGAAAGGAAGAAGATATTGGAAAGAAAGAAAGTAAGTTGGACGGCGAATTTAAAGGAAATCAAAAGAAGAAGAAGAAGATGAAGAAGAAGAAGAAGAAGAAGAAGAAGAAGAAGATGAAGAAGAAGATATTGGAAAGAGTGGTAAGTTTAAGTTGGAGTCCGAATAGAAAGAAGGAAAAGAAGAAAGGGTAGGATTGAAAGTCAAAAGGAAAAGAGGAAATAAGAAGGGAAAGACCGATGGACAACGAACGAAAGTATGAGAATTGAGAACATGAAAAATGTTTGACATATTTTCTTTTCCGAAGGCGTTATGTTGTGACGTGAAGTATATTGGGGGACTGGGGAGGATAAGATTGATGTGCGTTTCTCTTTGCCCTCTTTCTTCCCCTACTTTTTCTGATTTTCCTCCTCCTCTTACTTCTCTTCTACTTCTTCTCTTTTACTTTTCCTTCTTCTTTTCTGTTCCTTCTCTTCCTCTTCTAATTCTTGGCCCTTTTTCCCCTTACCTCTCCTTCTTTGATTGCTTCTTCTCTTTTACTTCTTCACCTTCTCCTTCTCATCGCTTTCCTTTTCTTCTTATTTCTTCTTTTCTTTTCTCCTCCACCTCTTTTCCTTTATTTTTCTTTTCTCTTTTCATTTCTATCCTGTCTTTGCTTTTTCAACTTTTCATCTCCCCCCCCCTCCAACCTTTCCTTCTCTTCTCTTCCTTCCTCATTTTAATTCTCCCAACTTTTCTTCTCCTTCTCCTCTTGCTCTCTTTATTCTTCTTCTTCTTCTCCTTCACCTCTTTTTCTGTTTCTTCTTTTTCTCGTTTTCTTCTCATCCTCGTTTCCTTCTCCTCCTCCTCATTCTACATTTCTCCCCCTTTCCCTTTTGGTGTCTTCCCTCCCCCTCTTCTCGTCCCACTTTTCTCCTCTTCTTTCTCCACCTTCTCCTCCACAGTTTTATTTTCTCAACCGGTCAAAACAAGGGGTGGGGCGACGTGACATCTGGCAACATCTGAAGAAACATTTTGTATCTACTTACCTACATAATTTTTCCCCTAAGATCACTCCCCACTTCAGGCTGATTGTGCTGGTTTAAAAAGGGTTTATGCGTCAAAAGTTAAATTAGGTAGGTATCTAGTAGTGAAAAAAAAAAAAAGAAAGTAGTGACTTACCGTTCAATTGCCAGCAAAAGAATGCACTCCACAGTCCACACGAAGTCCACTACATAAAAAAAGTAGTGACTTACCGTTCAATTGCCAGCAAAAGAATGCACTCCACAGTCCACACGAAGTCCACTAATAAAAGTGTTGGTAGGAATGTGTTGTTTTGTATTGTATAACAGAAATACAGAGATTACAGATTTGAAATCTTTAATTCACAATTAACTTTTTTTATTAACATTACAAAATTCAGGAAAATTGCAAAATTAACTAGGGAAGCTCATCAAGAACAATAACCGTTAAGTTGTTGTTTCTTTGAAATTCTTTGTTTATTTTGTTTCATTGCGCATGCGCTAATTTGATTTTATTCCAATTTGAATAGGACTTGAATTACAGAGATTACAGATTTGAAATCTTTAATTCACAATTAACTTTTTTTATTAACATTACTTAAACTTTAGTGGCAAAATTCAGGAAAATTGCAAAATTATCTAGGGAAGCTCATCAAGAACAAGAACCGTTGAGTGTTTGTTTCTTTGAAATTCTTTGTTTATTTTGTTTCATTGCGCATGCGCTAATTTGATTTTATTCCAATTTGAATAGGACTTGAAAATAACTTTGTTCTTCACCTCCTCTTCTTCCTCCATTTTCCCGTACTGTCCTCCATCGTTTTGTATTCACCTAGGCTGTCTATTCTTTATAAACTCATGAATCGGATGCTTCTTTTTTTCTAGACTATTTTTTTTTTATTGTATATTTATCTAGACTGGGTGGTCTGTGTCGTAGCATGCCCATATCGTAGTATGTCCCTCCTCAGATGGTCGAGAGGTTGTGTCTATTCTTATAAGCTCATTAATCGGATGCTTTTTTATTTCTATTTTTTACTAGACAGGGAGGTCTGTGGCGTAGCATACCCATATCGTAATATGTCCCTGATAAGAAGAATGATTTAGGCACTTTGTCAGCCCAAGAACACCAGAAAGTTACCCGTTTATGTCTGGAGATTCTAGTCTATATGGTCCGGCAATTACAATACCGGCATTCTAGAGAATACCTGTGCCCTATATCACCATTGTATGGAATTGTAACTTGTAAAAATACGATTCTATAGACTTTCTCGCGTTTTTTAGGCAAAAAGGTATAATGAAATCGATAGTACTAGGATATTATATGATTTGCCTAGGCATTTCATGAAATACCTAGTATTTATGCCGGATTATACAGAATGCCGGTAACATATAGGTACAATAGCATTCTGTTGGCTCTTCGCTAAATTTTATTCTGAGCGTTGTCCTGGATTTTTGCATACAGGTTGTAAATAGGATAAGTTCCAGTAAATAGAAAAAGTCCGAAATACATATTTATGAGATTATGTTTATTAAACACCCTGTCGAATATTATTAATGTCTGTATATGCGATGATCCTTTTTTGTTTCTTTTATTCAAAACCATTTCCACCACCGGTGCCAGCATGGTAGGTAAACATTGGATGTTAGGATTATTGAGATATTGGGAAAATCCTACAGTGCTGCAGTGAGCACCAAAGTTGTGATATAATAACACAAAGAAACTGCATTTACATTTACAAATGACACTTGGTAAGTCAAGTTCTTTTTTTTTATCATTCTCTTGTCTCCTAATTATCACCTCATTCTCCTCTCTTTCTCTCCCCCCCTCCCACTATCTCTCTTTCCTTCTTTTTCTCTCTATTTTTCAGCGGTTAAAAACCTCAAGAAGGATATAAAATAAAGATCTTTGAGTTTAAATTTTCTTCAATCTTCATCCCTATCTCCCCCTAATTTCGTATTTTTCTTTGTCCAAAACCTTCTGCTTCTTTCCTTTTTGTTTGTTTCTTTGTCTAATTCCTATGATTCTCTTTGTTTTCCTCTGCTTCTTTTCCTTCTTATCTTTTTTATTCAATTCTCCTGCTTTCACTACTCTTTTCTTCCTTTTTATTCTACCTAATACCTACTTTTTTACTTTCCTTATCCTATAGGAAGGAAAGTAATGTAATCGGATCAAATTTTCGATGGTCAGGTTTTAGTGCCAAAACACGTTTTGAGGTCCCTAGAGCCTAAATACAAAGTTTCAGCCATTGGTCCGTGTGTGTGTGTCTGTCTGTCCTTCTGTCTGCCTGTAAACAAAATATCTCGAGAACGGTAAGAGCTAGAGACTTGAAATTTGGTATGTAGATGTCAAATGTGAGAATGCGACACGAAACTTTTGGTTAAGACCGATGCAACGCTTGGCGGCATTTTACCGCTTTTTGGCGGTTTTCGGTGTAATTTAACAATCGGAATTTTGGTTAAGATCGGTGCAACGCTTGGCGGAATTTTGCCGCTTTTTGGCGGTTTTTGGTGTAATTTAACAATATCTCGGGAATGGTAGAGACTTGAAATTTGGTATGTAGTCCAAAAATGTGACAAGGATTCAACACAAAACGTTTGGTTAAGATAGGTGCTGCGGTTGGCGGTATTGGGATCGCTTTTTGGCGGTTTTCGGCCGTTTTTTGGCGGGTTTCAGCTATACTAACCAAACGGTTAGAGATATTGTAAAAGTTACAATAGAACAACACCCAAATAAGCATCATTATCATATCTGGGGTCACTGACGCACACAAAATCGCGATTTGTGCAAATTTTTGTAGAGCAAATTGATAGGTGCTGCGGTTGGCGGTATTGGGATCGCTTTTTGGCGGTTTTCGACCGTTTTTTGGCGGGTTTCAGCTATACTAACCAAACGGTTAGAGATATTGTAAAAGTTACAATAGAACAACACCCAAATAAGCATCATTCAATAGGACAAGGAAAGTCGTGTGATGTTCACACCAGATTTTTTTACATCTTTTATCCCTAAACCTTTTTCTTGTGGGTAGATACCTCCTTTTTAATTTTGTTTATTTATTTATATTTCGTCCTCTTTATTTCGATAATTCTTCATAATACATAATAGTTTTCTGTCTGCCTAGTGATTTCCAAGTCAAATTTGTCTGCAGTAACTCACTACATCTTTTATCCCTAAACCTTTTTCTTGTGGGTAGATACCTCCTTTTTAATTTTGTTTATTTATCTATATTTTGTTCTCTTTATTTCGATAATTCTTCATAATACATAATAGTTTTCTGTCTGCCTAGTGATTTCCAAGTCAAATTTGTCTGCAGTAACTCACTTGGTTTATTGCCAGGGACAATATGTAGATCTAAAAAGTTCGCTCCAGCCTGGTTAGCTCAGTTGGTAGTGCGTCTGCCTTGTAAGCGCTAGGCCGCGGGTTCGATTCCCGCCCGGGGCGGATTTTATCCTGATGGGGGAAGCTAGCTTAGTTGGTAGTGCGTCTGCCTTGTAAGCGCCAGGCCGCGGGTTCGATTCCCGCCCGGGGTGGATTTTATCCTGATGGGGGAATGTTCGTTCTCGGAACGGCTGGCTTTCTCCTATCCTGTCTTCCTTCTCTCTTCGATTTCGGGACGATAAGACCAAAGCAATTACAGTTCCCTCTGTCAAACCTCTCAAAAAAAAAAAAAGTTCGCAGTGATAGTTGCATACTTCTCTTAAAAGTGGGAGCAACCGTGCAACCAAACATATGTATACATAATGAAATTTTAACCGTATAGGTAGATACCTAGGCGCCTATATTATCATCAACATTGCTCAGAGAGCTCAAATTGAGGACAGACACAATAAAAATTCATGGACTGGATTCGACTGCATTCGACGAATTAATGAAAAAAAGACTATACTGGAGATAGAGCAAGAAAGGGAGGGAGACACATAGTTGAATTCATTAGAAGGGAGAGAGAGAGAGAGGGAGAGAGAGAGAGAGGGAGAGAGAGAGAGAGAGAGGGAATAAGCATAATTTCGTCTGGTTTAATGTAATAATGTTTCTCATAACAAGAACTAAATGCAATCTTAGAGCATTATGTACTCTCTCTTAATCCTTAAATCTTCCTTTTCTCTCTCTCACTCCCTTCAACTATGTCTGTCTGTCTCCCTCCAGATCCATTTTCCATTTAACTCTCTCCCTCTTCTCTCTCTCTCTCTCTCTCTCTCTCTCTCTCTCTCTCTCTCTTTTCCACTATAATATCCGTCTTTCCGTCTCATTTCTTTCTTGTCTTGTCTTTAATGGAAACAAATTGGAATTATTTTAGGAGGTGTATTATTGTTCTTATAATACCTAGATGTAAAATAAAGTAGGTACTAAAATCAAATTGGCATTCATCAAAATATGACAGAAAATAAATAACAGCTCATCCCTAAAGCATATACACAAAAAGCCCACTCTGAGGCTTAGGTGTTGGGGCAATTTGCCCCAGGGGATGGGTTAAGCTTATATGAATCTACGAATCATTAAAGCACTAAACAGGTACCACTTTTTGGCAAACTAAATGGCAAGTCGAGTTGAAAGGACTGTGGATTTGTGAAAGCCATATTTTCTCTTTTACCTCCCCTCCCCAATTTTCATTCTTCCCCTCCCCCTCCTCTTCTCTTTTCTATCTCCCCCCCCCCCCCTCTCTCTGCAGTGAGCACCATAGTTGTGACATAATAACACAAAGAAACTGCATTTACATTTTTACAAATAACACTTGGTAAGTCAAGTTCTTTTTTTTATCATCCTCTTGTCTCCCAATTATCACCTCATTCTCCTCTCTTTCTCTCCCCCCACTATCTCTCTCTTTTTCCTTCTTTTTCTCTCTATTTTTCAGCGGTTAAAAACCTCAAGAAGGATATAAAATAAAGATCTTTGAGTTTAAATTTTCTTCAATACATTACCATCTCAGAAGAAGATGGTGAGGAGAGGAAAGAGAGAGATAGAGAGAGAGATAGATTGATTGATTAATATTTCTCATTTATTTCACACATAATAAATTACAATATTTGTCATCTCCTAAGCTATTACCTAACTTCTTGGAGATGGGCCTAGAGAAAGAGAGAGAGAGAGAGAGAGAGAGAGGAGAGAGAGAGAGAGAGTAAAAAACAAGTGGGTGAAAATGGCTATGAAGAAGAAAGAGAAGACAAGATAATGAAGAAACAAATTTAGGAGGGAGGGCGAAAGAAAGAGACAGACAGAGAGGGAGAGAGAAAGGAAGAGTGAAATAGATAGAAAGAGGGAGGCGGATAATAGGAAGAGAGAGAGAGAGAATGAGGGAGATAGAGCAAGAAAGGGAGGGAGACACATAGTTGAATTCATTAGAAAGGAGAGAGAGAGAGAGAGAGGGAATAAGCATAATTTCGTCTGGTTAAAATAAATGTAATAATGTTTCTCATAACAAGAACTAAATGCAATCTTAGAGTATTATATGTACTCTCTCTTAATCCTTAATTCTTCCTCTCTCTCTCTCTCTCTCTCTCTCTCTCTCTCCTCTCCTTCCCTTCATTCTGTCTGAAAGGGGGCGCCATGCAAAAAGTTTGAGAACCACTGTATTAGATAGTTGGGAAGGAAAGTAGGAAGTAGGGTATGTATTGCCATAAAAACTGTGGCGTCTGCATTAGCTTTTTTCTGCTCAAAATTTAACGCACGATTAAACGATTTGGATCCGATTATGCTAAGAGGTTAGGTGTACGTATACAGAAAATTAAGCAACTTTGTCATGTGAAAAATAGGTGGGTAAAAATAGGTGGGTATTAACTAGGGTAAGTGTACCATTTATTCGCCCACCTAAAAAACGTATCATTTATTGGCCCACCTGTACCATACGCCACATAAGTCTGAACTGGCATTTGGATCCGAATATGCTGAAAGCCTGAGAGGTTAGGTGTACGTATACAGAAAATTAAGCAACTTTGTCATGTGAAAAATAGGTGGGTATTAACTACCTTTCTACTTCCTGCCTATCTAATCTAGGCGCACGGCAGTGCGCCAGGCCAAGTCCCGGCCTGAGCACGCCAGTGTGTATATTACACGAAACATTTCGACGCATTTTTACCCCTATCATAACTCCGTCAATCTCACGAAATTTGAACCATACTTCCTTATTATACCTGCGAAATTCCGAAGTTCTAGCTTTACCGGAAGGGGTAGAAAAAACGGTTTGAAAATCGCTTATTCAACTTGGCAATGTTTTTCCTTCTCAAATTAATACCTAAATACCTATTATTAATACCTATTATTAACATGAAAATAAAAGGAAAACATTGCCAAGTTGAAATTGAGAGAAGGTTGAAGGAATTGAGATCCAGCATTTTCAGCAGACACGAAAAATTGGGAATGCAGACTTGGCCTTAATTTTCTGATCTCACCACTTATAAGGGCCAACATTTTTGGATAAGAACTTGGCCTTTTTTTCACATTTGTGTTTTTGTGGGTGTGGTTACTTACCCTCGACTTCTACGATCATATACCAAGTGATTTACCAAGGGTCACTTCTTCTAAAGTTAGTTCTTCTAAAGTCACTTCTTCTTGGTAAGTCTTTTCTTCTAAATAACACTTGAGTCAGCTCCCATGGCGTAGTGGTCACTGTGCTCGCCTTGCACGCGGGAGACCCGGGTTCTGTCTGTCCTTTTGTCTGGCCTGTAAACAAAATATCTCGAGAACGGTAAGAGCTAGAGACTTGAAATTTGGCATACAGCTGTCAAATGTGACAAGGATGCGACACGAAACGTTTGTTTCAGATAGGTGCTGCGGGTGGCGGTATTGGGATCGCTTTTTGGCGGTTTTCGACCGTTTTTTGGCGGGTTTCAGCTATACTAACCAAACGGTTAGAGATATTGTAAAAGTGTTACAATAGAACAACACCCAAATAAGCATCATTCAATAGGAAAAGGAAAGTGTTGTGATGTTCACACCAGATTTTTTACATCTTTTATCCCTAATCCTTTTTCTTCTGGGTAGATACCCCGTATTTAATTTTGTTTAGATATTTATTTATATTTTGTCCTCTTTATTTCGATAATTCTTCATAATACATAATAGTTTTCTGTCTGCCTAGTGATTTCCAAGTCAAATTTGACAGTACCTAACTTGGTTTGTTGCCAGCAGAGACAATAAACTTTTTACTTTCCTTATCCTATAGGAAGGAAAGTAATGTAATCGGGTCAAATTTTCGATGGTCAGATTTTAGTGCCAAAACACGTTTTGAGGTCCCTAGAGCCTAAATCCAAAGTTTCAGCCATTGGTCCGTGTGTGTGTCTCTGTGTCTGTCTGTCTGTAAACAAAATATCTCAAAAACGGTAAGAGCTAGAGAGTTGAAATTTGGTATGTTAGGTATGTAGATGTCAAATGTGACTGTAAACAAAATATCTCAAGAACGGTAAGAGCTAGAGACTTGAAATTTGGTATGTAGATGTACCATAATACCCGTCTTTCCGTCTCATTTCTTCCTTGTCTCGTCTTTAATGGGAACAAATTGGAATTATTTCAGGAGGTGTAGGTATTATTGTTATTATAATACCTACACCTCTATTATAATACCAAAATAAAGTAGGTACTAGAAATCAAATTGGCATTCGTCAAAATATGACAGAAAAAAAATAACAGCTCATCCCTAAAGCACTAAACAGGTATACCACTTTTTGGCAAACTAAATGACAAGTCGAGTTGAAAGGACTGTGAAAGCCATATTTTCTTTTTTACCTCCCCTCTCCATTTTTCATTCTTCCCCTTCCTCTCTCTTTCTCTTTTCTATCTTCTCCCATCACATCAAACTCCCTCTTTCTTTTTAACCTCCACTCCCCTTTTATCCCTTATCCTTTATCCTTTATCTTTATCCTTATCCTTTATCCTTATCTTCTTCTTCTTTTCCTTCTCTATTTGTCTAATTTTTAACTTTTTTCCCACGTACTGCATATCCCCCCCCCACTGTACTATATCATCTGATAAAGAAAGTACAAAGGTCGGGTTTATACATGGAGAGTATTCAAGGTTCAAGAGTCACTTAACTTCACTTAAGAGTTAAGAGACATTCACCAGAGCCTTTCTATTAAGAGAAGAGAGCGACAAAGATCAACTTTATGTGAGTCTCTCCTTCTCTCTCTCTCTCTCTCTTTTTTTTTGTCTGCGAGCCTTTTACTTCTTCTTCTTCTTCTTCTTCTTCTCCTCCTCCTCCTCCCTTCGTCTTGTTTTTTTTTATTATACTCTACCTTCTTCTTCTTCTCCTTCATTCTTCTTCTCTTGATCTTCTTGTCTCTTCCTCTCTCTCTCTCTTTTTTTTTGTTGTCTGCGAGCCTTTTTCTTTTTCTTCCTCTCCTCCTCCTCCTCCTCCCTTCGTCTTGTTTTTTTTTTTATTATACTCTACCTTCTTCTTCTTCTCCTTCATTCTTCTTCTCTTGATCTTCTTCTTTATATTTCCCATCATTCTTCTTTCTCTATTTCTTCTTCTTCTCCTCCTCCTCCTCCTCCTCCCTTCGTCTTGTTTTTTTTTATTATACTCTACCTTCTTCTTCTTCTCCTTCATTCTTCTTCTCTTGATCTTCTTCTTTATATTTCCCATCATTCTTCTTTTTCTATTTCTTCTTCTCCTCCTCCTCCTCCTCCCTTCGTCTTGTTTTTTTTATGATACTCTTTCTTCTTCTCTTGATCTTCTTCTTTATATTTCCATCATTCTTCTTTTTCTATTTCTTCTTCTTCTTCTTCTTCTTCTTCTTCTTCTTCTTCTTCTTCTTCTTCTTCTTCTTCTCCTCCTCCTCCTCCTTCGTCTTGTTTTTTTATGATACTCTACCTTTTTCTTCTTCTCCTTCATTCTTCTTCTCTTGATCTTCTTCTTTATATTTCCCATCATTCTTCTTTTTCTGTTTCTTCTTCTTCTTCTTCTTCTTCTTCTTCTCCTCCTCCTCTTCTTCTGATTGTTAAATCTACTCCTTTTTCTATGAACAAACTCAACAAAAAGACGTGGTGTTTAAAAAGTTCAAAAATAGAATTTTCACGTGTACCTACCCTACATAATTACACAGGTACATAATGTACCTAGGCAGTTTGTTATAATGTTTATTAATTTTCCTGCACAGACTACAGAGGAAAACAATAGTTATTAAACAGTGTATATAACATTCTAATTCAATGTTAGAACACTTTAATAAATACAAATAAAAAAAAAATAAAGTTATTAAGAGATAGTCACAATATGTTAAGTATACAAGGCTCCAGTCAGAAAATGTGTAAACACCAAACGATAGCGCCGTTCCCAGTAAATGAAATAAATGCCGCTACAGAGGAGGGAGAGCGGAAGGAGGGAATAAATGCCGCGACAAGAGAGAGGAAAGAAGGAGAAATAGAGTCGAAAAATAGAACTAAGGAAAAGGAAGTAAAAATAGAGTGTGGAAAAAGAGAACGAAGGAATGAGGAGGCAGTTAAGAAAGTTAGAAGGGAGAGGGAGAAAGAGAGTTGAGCTAGAGAGAAAGTGGAGGAAAAAAATGAAAAGAGAGAGAGAGAGAGAGAGAGAGAGAGAGAGAGAGAGAGAGAGAGAGAGAGAGAGAGAGAGAGAGAGAACGGCATACGTTCCCGTACACGATGACGTCACATCAAATGTCCCGAGCAAAGCTCCCTCGCAGGTAACATATTAATCTGTTTGTGCGCATACGTTTCTGCGCATCTCCTGACGTCAGAGTTTAGGACTCTGACGGAAAATAAAAATTGAATTTTCGACCTTTTACAGTTATTTTTTCGGAGTTTTGACCTCAGATCTGGATTTTTCACAACTTCTTACATAGGCATCGACCACTTGTTAATAATTTTTACCCATTTGCAACTGCTCCATTCCTACTTATACCCCGCAGTATTATACTGTTAAGATAAGCACTCATATCTCACACTACCCACACTTATACAGAGCTCGTACCAAAATATAAATCTGGGAGAAGCAGAAAATGTTTAAATTAATTTTATGTCATTTTTAAGACGAGGAAAAAAAGGAGGAAAGCACAGACAGCGCTCGTGTAAGAATGTTAACCCTCACTGAGAAGTGGGGTGAAAAAAATCTCGAAATTACGTCCTGATGTAGTCTTCGAATCTCCGATTCTCCTGATGAAATGAACTACCCTATACCTTGATGTTCTTGCATAACGTATAGATACATAAGAGTCCAGCCTAGTTAGCTTAGTTGGTAGTGCGTCTGCCTTGTAAGCGCTAGGCCGCGGGTTCGATTCCCGCCCGGGGCGGATTTTATCCTGATGGGATAATGTTCGTTCTCGGAAACGGCTGGCTTTCTCCTATCCTGTCTTCCTTCTCTCCTCGATTTCGGGACGATAAGACCATAGCAGTTAAAGTTCCCTCTGTCAAACCTCTTAAAAAAAA
Organism: Diaphorina citri; assembly: GCF_000475195.1. Taxonomy (NCBI): domain Eukaryota; kingdom Metazoa; phylum Arthropoda; class Insecta; order Hemiptera; family Psyllidae; genus Diaphorina; species Diaphorina citri. Next base: position 12,110 of record NW_007380574.1, read on the forward strand.
AAAAAAAAAAAAAAAAACTACCATAGCAGTTACAGTTCCCCCTGTCAAACCTCTTAAAAAAAAAATCTCCCGGAAACTCTTTGGTCGGAAGACTCCTGAATCAAGGGTTAACACCAAACGCTTGACAAAAGTCATGCTTATAGCTCCATATCTGGGGATAAACATTCGTAAGTGCTCGGATATGTGTGGATAAGACCCCCAATGATCAGGGCCGTATTCAGACCCCCAATGATCAGGGCCGTATTTAGAGGGTGAGGGGCCTATTTTAGGGGCGGCCGTATTCAGACCCCCAATGACACGGGGCCGTATTTAAGGGGGCGAGGGTAATTTTTCTCCTTTACTGTAGGTCAGACTCTGAAAATTTGGAGCATCCCTCCTTAAACTTCATTTTTCTCCTTTACTGTAGGTCAGACTCTGAAAATTAGGAGCATCCCACCGGTACATCACTATTTGGACCCTCGCCCCCCTTGACCAAATTCTGGACACGGCCCTGCCCATGATAGATAAAACTGGAGAAGGCCAGAAGGAAACATACAGTCGTACCCCATGATGATAAAGCTGGGGAATTGTAGACAGAATTACAGTTATATGGCGGATGTAAAGGAGCAGACAGTTTCTGTTCCAAGTACTGACGGAAGACTGAAATTTCCATTAAAAAAATGAATTTCCCTTAAAAAAAAAAAAAAAAAAAAAAAAAAATTTTCCCTTAAAAAATAATATTGTAAGAAAACCTCTTTTTTAGCCGCCATTTTGGAAAAATCATTACGGTACGGGATTACGGTACATCCTAGAGAAAAAATGTAAATGTAAAAAATGTAGGAAATAGAAATACAAACAACTTTCTAATTCATTATTATTAGAAAAAAATTACCTAAAACGAGATATTCTCAAAAAACCCTTTTTTTAGCCGCCATTTTGAAACGGGATCGACCGTTATGGGATTACAGTACATCCTAGAGAAAAAGTGTAAATGTATGAAATGTAGGAAAGAAAAAAACAAACAACTTTTTAATCTATTGTTATTAGAAAAAAATTAGCTGAAAAGAGATATTATGAGAAAACCTCTTTTTTGGCCGCCATGTTCGAAAAATCCTTACGGTACGGGATTACGGTACATCCTAGAAAAAAAGTGTAAATTTACAAAATGTAGGAAATATAAATATAAAAAACTTTCTAATTCATTGTTATTAGGAAAAAGTTACCGGAAACGAGATATTATCAAAACCCCGTTTTTGGCCGCCATTTTGAAAAAAGGCCGCCATTTTGTTTGTGTGCATGATTTTTGGTGTCACCCCTTCCTAAAAGTTTCATATTTTCCCAATGAAGGTCCATACCAAATTTGGTGCTTTCCTGAATAAATGCAGCTTTTGGCCAAAATTGTGACGTTAGGCCACCCACTACTTGTGCTTTTCATTGGTCCGTGTGTGTGTCTGTCTGTCTGTAAACAAAATATCTCGAGAACGGTAAGAGCTAGAGACTTGAAATTTGGTATGCAGTTGTCAAATGTGACAAGGATGCGACACAAAACTTTTGGTTAAGATAGGTGCTGCGGTTGGCGGTATTTTGACCGCTTTTTGGCGGTTTTCGGTGTAATTTATTATTATCTCGGGAACAATAAGAGCTAGAGACTTGAAATTTGGTATGTAGTCCACAAAAAAGACAAGGATGTAACTCAAAACCATAGGTGCTGCGGTTGGCGGTATTTAGGCCGATTTTTGACGGTTTTCCACCGCTTTTGGCGTTTTTCCTTTAGGGAACTTACTGCATGGTGTAACATATATGACACACTAAGGTTTTACCGGTATATCTCGGTTAAAAAAAAAGATAAAAAAAAATTAAAAAGAATGGGTATCTTAGAATTCTCTAAGGCAACACATATATTTTTTTCGGCAAAAAAGAAAAAATCATGCACTTAAGGGTTAAAGAAACAATAAAGGTTCAGTGCGAAGGACATCCATTCGTAAAACATTTGCAGTCAAAACCAAATGTCAGCCCAAAAGCGATGACCCTAGGACTCATTGACAGGCTGAGGAAAAAGGCTCCCATCTGAACACGGGAAAAGACAAAGCAAAAGAAGAAAGAGGAGGGGGATGAGGAGGAGAAGGAAAAAAAGAAGAAGGAGGAGAAGGAGAAAAAGAAGAAGAAGGAGAAGAAGAAGAAGGAGGAGGAGAAAAAGAAGAAGAAGGAGGAGGAGAAAAAGAAGAAGAAGGAGGAGGAGAAAAAGAAGAAGAAGGAGGAGGAGAAAAAGAAGAAGAAGGAGGAGGAGAAAAAGAAGAAGAAGGAGGAGGAGAAAAAGAAGAAGAAGGAGGAGGAGAAAAAGAAGAAGAAGGAGGAGGAGAAAAAGAAGAAGAAGGAGGAGGAGAAAAAGAAGAAGAAGGAGGAGGAGAAAAAGAAGAAGAAGGAGGAGGAGAAAAAGAAGAAGAAGGAGGAGGAGAAAAAGAAGAAGAAGGAGGAGGAGAAAAAGAAGAAGGAGGAGAAGGAGAAAAAGAAGAAAGAGGAGGGGGAGGGGGATGAGGAGGAGAAGGAGAAAAAGAAGAAGAAGAAGGAGGAGGAGGAGAAAAAGAAGAAGAAGGAGGAGGAGAAAAAGAAGAAGAAGAAGGAGGAGGAGAAAAAGAAGAAGGAGGAGAAGGAGAAAAAGAAGAAAGAGGAGGGGGATGAGGAGAAAAAGAAGAAGGAGAAGAAGAAGAAGGAGGAGGAGGAGGAGAAGGAGAAAAAGAAGGAGAAAAAGAAGGAGAAAAAGGAGGGGGATGAGGAGGAGAAGGAGAAAAAGAAGAAGAAGGAAGAGGAGAAGGAGAAAAACAAGAAGAAGAAGAAGGAGAAGGAGGAGAAGAAGAAGAAGAAACGAGCGCAGTGATCACTACGCCATAGGAGCTGACAGACAGACAGATATGTAGATACCCAGTTGTTTTATTGCAAGGGACATAGGATAGGGCATATCTACATTACCTACCTGGGATATTGTATTCCTATGAAAATAATTAACATTCGCCGTTTCTGTCGTTAATTAAACGCGAATCCGTCTCGTTCTATACAATCGGAGAGGGAAAGAGAGAGAGATAGAGGGTGAGAGAGCGAGAGAGAGAGAGAGATAGAGGGTGAGAGAGCGAGAGAGAGAGAGAGAGAGAGAGAGAGAGAGAGAGAGAGAGAGAGAGAGAGAGAGAGAGAGAGAGAG
>NW_007380574.1:15927-21624 GCF_000475195.1 Diaphorina citri
GATAAATATATATAGGGTGGGTGCATACTGGATACTCCTACCCCCCCTTCTAGTAATGAGTGGGAGGTGGATAATATAGCCGTGTTCTAGTAATGGCTCGACTAGCGGACCCTTGGTCTTCATTTTGCCTACCGAGATCCCCATGTACCATTCCTCGTTTCCTCTAGCATTTGTTTCGCGCTTTCATTAAAAACTAGGTAGTATATAAGGTATCTAGGTATAGGCCAGGGGTTTCCAACTTCCATGTGAATGCGGGCCACATGCTACATTGGGAGATACTTCGCGGGCCACACATTATGTACATAGGGGAGAGCCTCCCCCCCCCCAAACTTTTCAGACATGTAGTCCGATCAAATTTTGAGTGCCGTAGGCGAAATTTTTCAAAAGTATTCTCCTAATTGTATCTTTGTTACATTTAGGTAAGTTTTGTACAAATCTCAAAAAGCTTCGCGGGCTACATGTTGGAAACCCCTGGTATAGGTAGTACCTAGGTAGGTAGCAGATAGGTAGGTACATATATCAATTGTGATAATACCTCTCCCTCCCCCTCTCCGGGAAAAGGAGGAGGAAGAAGAAGGAAAGCGTAAGAAAGAAGAGGAAGGAGTCTCTCTTTCTCTCTCTCTCTCTTGCTATCTCTTCTTTCATTCTTTTCCTCCTTCTGTTTCTCTCTCTCCCTCTCAATCTTTATCCTCCTTCTATTTCTCTCTCTTTCTCTCTCTCTCTCTCTCTCTCTTGCTATCTTTTCTTTCATTATTTTCCTCCTTCTGTTTCTCTCTCTCTCTCCCTCTCAACCTTTCTCCTCCTTCTATCTCCTCCTCCTTCTATTTCTCTCTTTCTCTCTCTCTCTTATTTCTTTCCATCTTTTTCCCTTTTTTTCTCTCTCCGCCTTTTCTTCCCCCTCCATTTCTTTATTTCTTTACTTTTTTTGTCTCCACATTTATTACATCAGGTATATTTCCTCAGACTGTTCAAGCAATTAGGTTTACCATATTTCTCTTAAGACCATTAGAAGACGTTCATACTCTCTCTCTCCCTCCCTCTCTCTCTCCCGCTCTCTCTCTTCCTCTCTCTCTCTCTCTCTTTGTCTCCCGCTCTCTCTCTCTTCCTCTCTCTCTCTCCCTTTCTCTCCCGCTCTCTCTCTTCCTCTCTCTCTCTTCCCCCCTCTCTCCCTCTCTCTCTCTCTCTTTGTCTCTCTTCCTCTATGTTTGTCTCTGTTCCTTTTTCAGTCCCTTAGTGCCTCTCCCTCTCACTTTCTTTTACTTTGGTTGTTCTCTCTTCCTCTTCCTCCTTTTCTCTCTCTCTCTCTCTTTCTCTTCCTTCTGTGTTCGTCTCTGTCTATCTTTCTCTCTAACCAATTTCTCTATCATTATCTTCACCCCTTAGGTACGTTGAACGAGAGAGAGAGAGAGAGAGAGAGAGAGAGAGAGGAAGATTAAGGAAAGGTAGGTTTCTCACGATGCTCAACAATTGCCCCTTTAGCCAACACCTGAGAGCAGCCTAAGACGCGTTTCGTTCTTATTTGAACTCATCAGTTAGACATAGCTCTCAGGTGCTGGCCAAGAATTTGGAAGTGTTATATACTTCAGAGATGTCAGCCTAGTTAGCTTAGTTGGTAGTGCGTCTGTCTTGTAAGCGCTAGGCCGCGGGTTCGATTCCCGCCCGGGGCGGATTTTATCCTGATGGGATAATGCACAATCCCCTATTTCTCTTTGGGGTCTTTGGTCCTCTTTCACCTTGCCATTTAAAAGGTCAAATTATAAAGCCAAATACTATTATCCCATGAATTGGTTCTCCATTCTCTAGCAACCTCCGTGGCCGAGCGGGTATCACACTAGGCTTGCACGCAGGAGGCCCGGGTTCGATTCCCTGCGGGGCCGAGGTTTTTTTTTCGACTCTGTGCTTGGAGTTCGGGGTGCACTCAGCCTCGTGAGGACGCGAGGCCGAGGTTTTTTTCGGCTCTTTGCTTGGAGTTCGGGGTGTAGCCTCGTGAGGACAATTGAGTAGCTACTTTAATCGAGTAGCGACCAGTGGCGGCATTACCGGTGTAAAAAGATTATTGAAATATGGAAATGGAAATTGATCGCAAAGGAAGCCCTTGGTAATGTTGTGATATCCACAAAAGTTGTGAGACACAAACAAAGAATTTAAGATTTGATTGATTTGATTTGATTTGATTAGTTCCCCATTTTGTGACACGTTCCCCATTTTCGGCATCTCTGTTCCCAGGTCCGACAGTCCCGCACACCTGGCCCGCTGGGAACAAGTACAGAGGGAGGTTGCCCAATCTGGTACCTATGACCTGACGGAGACCGAGCTGGTGTTTGGGGCCAAACTGGCGTGGCGAAACTCGGCCCGGTGTATAGGCCGGATCCAGTGGTCCAAACTACAGGTAAGCTATGGGAATTGAGAAGTTTTTGGAGAATCATACGAAAACACCTTCATCCGACTTTAATGGCAGGATTCTCATACTGTCAGCTCTTCCACCAAACCAAATGAATAGGCGATGGCGATCAACATGATTATTTTGGTATTCCTCATTAGAAAAGATTCTTTTCTAATACCAAAAGGAGATATCAACATGATTAGAACGGGGAACCTCATTAGACAATATTACCTCTAAACACGCTGAGGCATTCCTTCAATTAAAAGGTCATATACACGTGTAGGTACTTATCTACAATTTATCTACATAGGTAAGTAGCTATTATCTTTTTTTTTTTTTTTTTAATAGGAGCCTACCTAATCACATCAGCAATTGGTATGTCCTTGCTTTGGCTTTGTGTTAAAAAACTTGGTACCTATGTGTAAAACAATGTAATTCACATTGTAGCAGGTCAAATATAGCAAACATGAGAATTGGATAGGATAAGTAAGGAAGTTTTATACAGGGTGGTTCGTGATTTGCGAACCACGCTTATATCTCAGAAACGGCTGGGAATTAAGGAATGAAATAAACGGCATCATGTAGATGAAATTTTAATGATTAGAATGGCTTTTTTTAAATTTGCAATTTTTTTTTGCAAAACGCCCATTTTTTGCCAAATATAGGTCACTCTTATGGGAACCCCCTTTTTATTTAATTTTTGGAATCAGCATAAAATTTTAATTGAAAAAATGTATTCACTCGAAAAAATTTGCTCTACAAAGAAATCCGCGGACAAAATCACCAAATCCGCGAACATAATTGCGAAATCCGCGAACATAATCGCGAAATACGGGAGCATAATCGCAAAATCCGCGAACAAAATCGCGAAATCCGCGAACAAAATCGCCAAATCCGCGAACATAATCGCGAAACCCGCGAACATAATCGCGAAATCCGCGAACATAATCGCGAAATCCGCGAACAAAATCGCGAAATCCGCGAACAAAATCGAAATCCGTGAACATAATCGCGAAATCCGCGAACATAATCGCGAAATCCGCGAACATAATCGCGAAATCCGCGAACAAAATCGCGAACATAGGTACGATATGTACATATGTACGATAGGTGATAGGTAACATACTTATTATTAAAAAGAGATAAACAAAATACAGTCGAACCTGGATAAACGAGAATCCAAGGGACCAGCTAGCTCATTTTTTCGTTTAAGGCGGTTTAATACAACATTTTCTCGTTTATAAAGGTTTAGCAAAGTGGAAGAGCAAACTGATGAAAGATTTGGTATTCCTCATTAGAAAAGATTCTTTTCTAATACCAAAAGGAGATATCAACATGATTATTTTGGTATTCCTCATTAGAAAAGATTCTTTTCTAATACCAAAAGGAAATATCAATATGATTATTTTGGTATTCCTCATTAGGAAAGATTCTTTTCTAATACCAAAAGGAGATATCAACATGATTATTTTGGTATTCCTTATTAGAAAAGATTCTTTTCTAATACCAAAAGGAGATATCAACATGATTATTTTGGTGTTAGAACGGGGAACCTCATTAGAAAAGATTACCTCTAAACACGCTGAGGCATTCCTTCAATTAAAAGGTCATATACAATTATACACGTGTAGGTACTTATCTACAATTTATTTACATAGGTGAGTAGCTATTATCTTTTTTTTAATAGGTTGGTAGGTCAATGTTGTTATGTAACTATGTTTACGTAGACATCAGGTATGTATTGGGTAGACTAGGTAAGTAGAAACATGTATGTAACTTGGATTTTTCAATTAAGGGAGATAAAAAACTAACGGAAAAAAAAAGACAGAAAAAAGAAGCAGAAAAAAGCATCAACAAAAACAAAATGCAATTTACCTATTTTCCCAAGTATACAGGGTGCGTCAGAAGAACACTGACAACGGCTCAGATAGTAGAATAGAATACCTATACCTACACCTTTTACACTCCCAGAATGAGACTAAGAAGTGCCTTCACTCCCTCAGTCTAAAGAAGGTCATAACTTCATAAGTATTTGGTACAGAATAAATTCAGCAATTCGTGCAGCGCCAGTGGCAGCAGCAGCGATTAGATCAATTCCATCGTTTTTCTTTATCCTTGGACCTTTCCTTGGACCAAAAACACCTTGATATTTTTCCTTAAAATGTATTTTTATTATCAATCAAATATAGAAGACCTTGTTCAGACTGCGAGAGTAAAGGGACTTTTCAGTCCTAGGCTGATGGTAGTATAAACAAGGTATATTCTATTCTTGCGCAGGGGGCAGCCTGTATACTCGTACAGTAGGTATACTTTGCAATACCCTTCCAACTATGAGATATTCTGCTTCGGGTTATGTTTCCAATGAATATTACTTTCCAGTATCCATATAGTTTACATAAACTTACTTGTATTTGTAAATAATAATTTACATATACATATATAGTCTATTTAAAAAAATAATAGGTAGGTACATAGGTAACTTACCTACATAGATGGCTGTCCATGAATTGTAAATAAATATACTTGAGTATTTTGTTAAAAAAAGATACACAAATTGCCCTCCGTAAAAAATAAAACATGATTTTGCCTGAAGATAACTATCGAACAGAAAAAAGCATGTCTTCTTATTAAAGGTTAATTTTTTTGACATTTTATGATTTGACAATACACATTTTGACCTTGTAATAGGTTGGTATAGGTACCTACCTACCTACCTATGTATTGAAGAATTCCAGCAAAACCCAAGTAAGATTGAATACGTAGGTAGGTCATTTACTAGATTAAAGGTAGTTATACGTAAAATATAATAAAAGTACGTACCTGTGTGTTTGAAAAATGTCAGAATGTCCCAAATAAATATCAGAAAAATGAAGGAATTTGAATTTATTCTTATTTATTTATTACCTAGGATTCAAGGGTTTTTTTTTTTTCAAATTTCAAAGACGAAGGACCCTGGGACAGACTCCCCCCCCCCTTCTCCAGGAGAGACTACCCCTTACATACAATTTTATACTGTAGGTACGTAAATATGTAGGTTTTACCATATTTTGTACCTACCAATATATAGATATTATCATTATGGAACATGTATATTGGTAGGTATTCTAGAAATTTTGTAGAGGTAGGTAAGGTTATTATAATTACTAGTGGTTGACCCGTCCTTTGTACGGGACCACCACACACACACAAATACACTCCCCCCCCACACACACCACACCCATCACACACATCCCATCACACCACACCCATCACACATCCACCACCACACACCACATCCACCACACACACACCACACCCACCACACACACACCACA
>NW_007380574.1:21733-22244 GCF_000475195.1 Diaphorina citri
GTAGCTCCAGATCAAATGACGATATAGGAGGGAAAATGACACGACACGATAACGTGTGAAGAAATGTATGTTGGGTAGGTATAGGGAGGTAATCCTGAGGGAGGGAGATAAGAGGTTAGGGGGAGAAAAAAATTGACAGGGTGAAAGATATGTTTTTTACACACACCTGAAATTTTTCTTCAGAATTTGAAAAAGAAGAAGAGTTTTCTTAGCTAATAGCTTTCCAGCGACCCAAAAAACACAACCCTGACCCAAAGGTTTTACTTTGCAACCCAAAATTGTGAAAAATCTTTTCAAGGCTAATGTTCGTTGTACAACAAAAATCTGGTGTGAACATCACACGACTTTCCTTATCCTATTGAATGGTGCTTATTTGGGTGTTCTGTTGTAACATTTACAATATTATTGTGAAAAATCTTTTTAAGGCTAATGTTCGTTAGCCAGCCTAGTTAGCTTAGTTGGTAGTGCGTCTGCCTTGTAAGCGCTAGGCCGCGGGTTCGATTCCCGCCCG
>NW_007380575.1:0-21945 GCF_000475195.1 Diaphorina citri
AGGTGCATGGAAGAGGTTGATCCAAAACGTCGACCCCACTTGAGTGGGAAAAGACGCAGTAAAAGAAGAAGAAGAAGAGTCAGGACTCAGGAATGCCCATTGACTATTGAGTCATCGAAGCACATGCATGTATCATTATTATAGATTATAATTACAATATTTCCATACTTGCCTGTTACCTATACTTACCTGTTTTATAGGTACTGGGATTCAATGTTTGTTTTTGCAGTAGCCTTCTCAGCTAACGGTACTGAGGCTGACCGAAACACTACTTTGACCTCCTGATTTTCAGAAACCTTTTTTCACTATACTCCTATAGTACCTCAGTGAACTAACAAACTTGCTTGGAAATCATTACAATTTGCCAAAGAAGAAGTAGCTCATCATAGAAGCAAAAACATTTTGCTGAGAGAGAGAGAGAGAGAGAGAGAGCCTCAAAGGTAGGATCGGGGCCAAAATTCAAGAAAGCGAATTTCCTTTGTGAGTTGAACTGGTTGAACATGTTTCCCAAATATGATCAGAATCAGGCTAAACGTTCAAGAATTGTCGCGGAACAAACAAATGCAAAACTATCCAGGTTAAAACTCAGACCTCGCTTCGTTTAAATCTGGTGAAGATCAAAGTCATTGGACTAGCATTCAGGTTGTTTACAGTTGACATTCAGCATGTCATTATGCACAGGAATCCTGTCATTATCCTGATGTCAACATTGTAAGCGGAATGTCAACTTCTTGAATCATTGAAAAAAAAAAAAAAAAAAAAATCTTGAATGAAATGGAGCTCATGCTCGTATTTTTTCCCCATTACCTACGTATTTTTGCGTATACATGTTGCTTTATTCATATTGTATTCGTTTCACAGATCAACGAAAACTAAAGCTTTTCTCGTTAAGAGCTAAAACATGAGCATCTTTTTTTTTTAAAAAGAGGTTTGATAGAAGGAACTGTAACTGATAAGGTCTTATCGTCCCAAAATCTAAGAGATAAGGAAGACAGGATAGGAGAAAGCCAGCCGTGTCCGACCGAGAAAGAAGCATTATCCGTTCAGGATAATAAATCCGCCCCCGGGCGCGAATGGCGAACCGGCGGCCCTAGCACTTACAAGTTTTATACCTCAGATCGCAATATTACTCATGCGGGAATGGGCCTCCCATATTTTTTATTTTTATTATATTATTATTATTATTATATTATATTAGGTTATTATTTGATTACTATTCCTTTTTTTATCCAAATGCAAACTGCTCCATTGACAGAAAGTGACCGAAGTAGAGAAGAATGTTTACCTATTGCAAAAGAAAATAATGGAGAGGAATTATACATACATAATTACGGCGGACTACATAGAAAAAACTATCTATCCAGGTGCATTTCTGAGACTTGCCAGTTGAAGAGGGCAGATGGCTAACTTCACATCATGTCACTGTGGCCGATAATAATGTCGTAATATGTCTTCAGATGATGGGATTAGATAAACTGATGTGACATGCCAACGCCCATTAGATGATACAGCGGCATACAGGGAGGTTGCGGAAAAGTAATAAAACAGGTCATGAATAAAAGATAGTCCGTCCAAGCGGACCGGACAGAGATATCTCAGTTGTTCAACAATCACCGAGCAGGTGGTAAGACCACCTCTATGGCCGAGTGGTCAGGAGCACTGACTCTCAATCTGAAGGTGCTGGGTTCGAATCCCAGCCAGAGCGGAAATTTTATAAGCAAACTTATAAACAAAGATTTCAACAAAACATCCTCTGTTTGTAAAAGAAGAGTGGGTGGCTACCATGATACCCTAGTGCCAGGTAGTAAAACACAGTCTAGCTAAAAACATCATTCCGACATCCTCAAAACGGCAATTTTCCCCAGATCATGTCTAAAGATGTAGCCGATGACATATGCTTAACATAGCCAATTATAGAAAATAATTACAGGTAATCGGTGCCTACTGAATGTGAGTAATGTTTCGGTCCTCCACCTACGTTTTTTCCTCGTTCAACGTCACTGTACCTAATATACTTCTGGAGACCATTGTAGTAAATATAGGACATAAGGGTACGTCCATGATAAGTAGTGACGTCAGAATACCCTCATAGTGGTAGGAATTCATAGTCGATGATTCGCCAAACTCGCTTCGCTAACGTCTCGTCTGTAGCGATAGAAAACATATGAGTTAACATGAGCCATTTATGATGAAAAAAAAAAAAAAAAAGTTTTATGAGTAATACATATGATGAAAAATGATTGATATAGGAACTATGGTTACGTAAGTATAATCACCTACCTAATTAATTCAATTTTGAATTTCGATAAAAGTATTAGGTATAGTGAACAAGGAAAAATCATAGAACGTCTCTAGTAGCTACTTATTAAAAAATACTTATTCAAGATTCAAGTTAGTGTTGAATACATTAATGATCAACCTATAGTTCGTCCAGATCAATGTGACACTGTGACAGCAATGAGTCATCAACCCAAAATGAAGGAACCAATCAGATTGCAGGAAATCCTTACATTGTTGCACTTGAGGTAAAGGTCTATTTTTGATAAACTCTCTCTTTTAAAATGCAGAGGTAGCTCTAAGTTCAGAGGTTGGATTCCAGAACAGGTAGGATATCGCCTTACCTGACTTTGTTTCACTGTCGGAGGAAGCACTGTGCAATATACCTTCCCCTTTTAAAGATTGTCTACCATTGCACATGTGACATGTTTGGCAACAATGTCTATTTTTTTGTTGTCACATTGATCTGGACACACTATAGGAAGGATTACTGTAGTTGTAGTTTAACAGAACCATTCGGATTTGAGGAAAAAAGATTCGAAACGTACGTACCTGACCAGTGACCATTCTCCACGAATTTCTTCTACTGCAGCTAAGTACTCAAACAAACAAAGAAACACCAAGATAAAATTCAAAGATACACCTCCATCTCGGCACTGATTTTGCCTGGAGACTTTCAGAGTTCCGTACCGTATACAGGGTGTCCCGCGAACGACTGTACAACGCTTGAGGGTTGATGCAGGACCTAAAGGGCTACCAGAAAAAGCTATCTGGACCTTCTAAAGCTCATTTCTCCTCTTTTATTTAATTTGTTGTTGTAGCGGCTTCAGCTGTAGCCGAATGGTGATGCCAGAGTAAAGAAAGTATATCTTTTTTTCTGCCATACACGGGAATTATGATCTCTAGCCATGTTTAATTGGCTCGTCCTGAACCGCAGTCAAATATCGTGAGGACTTGTGCCTTGTGCTTATTATATGCAGAGAGAACCCTTTGAAACTGCCAGCTAGGCTGGTTAGGGTTCGCTCAACCACTAGGTGGCGTGGTAGCGCCTGTACCAAACCATTGGAAATCCAAGATGGCGCATTCCCAACCATCGAGTGGCTTTTGGAAACTGAACATCAATGTTCCGTTTCCGAAAGGAAAATAGACCTCTGGTTTCAGCTTGGATTTCCAATGGATACGCTGCATGTCTTGCCAACATTGGTCCTCGCAGCTCGCAGGTTCCTTCTGCTAAACAATGAAATTTATAGTCCCCATTTCGTTGTTGTTGTTGTTGTTTATCCTCAGTTGTACCCCAGTAAGAAGGGGTACAAGGTGCTATATTCTGATCCAGGGTGATCATAGACATATTTCCATACTTGCCTGTTACCTATACATACATATTTTATAGGTACTGGGATTCAATGTTTATTTTTGCAGTAGCCTTCTCAGCTAACGGTACTGAGGCTGACCAAAACACCTGCCTCGGTGGTGTAGTGGTCAAGGCGTTCGCCTGGTAAACAGGAGGGCGTGGGTTCAATCCCAGCCGAGGTATGGAATTTATGGTTTTAGCTTGGATTTCCAATGGATACGCTGCATATCTTGCCAACATTGGTGCTCGCAGCTCGCAGGTTCCTTCTGCTAAACAATGAAATTTATAGTCCCCATTTCGTTGTTGTTGTTTATCCCCAGTTGTACCCCAGTAAGAAGGGGTACAAGGTGCTATATTCTGATCCAGGGTGATCATAGACATCTAGATTCTGATCGATATCAGGTCGTTTCAGGTTGGATTTCCAATGGATACGCTGCATATCTTGCCAACATTGGTGCTCGCAGCTCCCTTCTGCTAAACAATGAAATTTATAGTCCCCATTTCGTTGTTGTTGTTGTTGTTGTTGTTGTTGTTGTTGTTGTTGTTGTTGTTGTTGTTGTTGTTTATCCTCAGTTGTACCCCAGTAAGAAGGGGTACAAGGTGCTATATTCTGATCCAGGGTGATCATAGACATCTAGATTCTGATCGATATCAGGTCCAGAATTGCCAATAAGGTATTTGCTTGTTTCTAGAACGTCTGATAAACGAGCTATTTTTCATAGACCTAGTACCTAGTAGTGTGTAAAAAATGACGCAAAATTGAAGACAAATACTGAGAGATGGGAGAAAGTTCAAGGGCATGGTAGCTTGGCGAAATTTAGAACTGAAATTTTCATAAAGGTAACAACTGAACCATTAAGCTGGGTCCACACAGAGTCGAGTGTGTAAAAAATGACGCAAAATTGAAGACAAATACTGAGAGATGGGAGAAAGTTCAAGGGCATGGTAGCTTGGCGAAATTTAGAACTGAAATTTTCATAAAGGTAACAACTGAACCATTAAGCTGGGTCCACACAGAGTCGATGCCGTCGATCGACGCGACGAGTTGAAAATATGTTGTCGAGGCAGTGTACGGTTTCAGTCGACATCGATTGACGGTCGATAAACGCTTTTCAGGCGACTTACGGGCTACTAAAAGTCGCGTGATTACGCTCCCGATGTTTGACGGTCTTAATAGTTTTGATGGAGCTCCCCGGCTTACCTATATTGGCCTGGGAATACTGTTGTCTTGTTGTTCGTTTACCAGTCGAATAAAGGCGAATTGCTAGGGGCGCCTAGTAGAACCCTATCTAATTTATGAGAGGTGCCTCGATATAGTCATCATATGTAAATATACTCATACGTACAACATAATTATGTATAACATATAGTAATCTAGATATGACTGTGTAACTTTTGTATAGGTATTAATTATTGCAACCTTTCAATGCAACTCGTAATAAGATGCAGTTCCAACCTTCGCCGTAGATATGACTGTGTAACTTTTGTATAGGTATTAAGTATTGCAACTTTTCAATGCAACTCGTAATAAGATGCAGTTCCAACCTTCGCCAGATTTAATATAGAGCGTGTATCTCATACCAAGGTAGTTATGAACTGATTTGTGATCTACCTGCTTGGCATATTTTTGAATTTCTCAGCAACCTTCCAAGATGTAGGTGTCTACGAGTTGGTTCTTATGCAAAAAATCCGGGGCAGATTGGACAGATTATTATTATGTTAAGGCGGTCTCTTCCTGATCCCTTATGTGCCGCGCCCATTTTAATTTAGGACTATTGCACTGCCTTTGAACATGGTTATTGGCTCTCCCCCATTTCAAACACTCCTGATCCTCTTGCGAAGCTCAGGAGTGGTTTGATTGGGTTCGAGTGTATGGTTACTATCTCTTCTCCTGGGTGTCCCAGGGTACTGAGTCTTAGTAATGAAAGCGCAGGGCAGTCAAAGATGATATGAGAGGCTGATTATGTCAAGGTTCTATAGGACATTAAAATTACCGCGCGCTATAGCGATAAGTGCCTAAAGTTTTCCCCCTAATGATAATATCAATTACTGGCGAGAGTTACTTGGGTCGATCTTTATTACTTTTGAGTTCGAATTCTACAGATATACAGGGTAAGACCAAAAAGTTGCGGTGGATTTCACCAGTATTTTTCAGCTCCTAGAAGGCCTGTTAAGCTAACAACCTGTTAAGATCCATTTGATTTGTATAGGCTTAAAAGGGCTGTCAAGCTAAGGAGCTAAAAAGAAAGTTGGTGAAACCCACCCTTGGTGTACCTATAGTAAAGGAAGTATCTAACTATCTAATGGAGCTCTGTTAAAAAAGTAAAATTTCATTTAAGTATACAGCTTGCAGCAATAAAACCTTGCACCAGTAACCGAGGGATCATTGAGGTTCAGCAACTTTGTACGTGGTTGGTATCTGGATGGGTGACCGTCTGGGTTATCGCGAGCTGCTGGCTTTTTACAGAACCACACAGGCTGAGCGAAGTTAATGTGAGGAGGGGCGTAACTTGTCACCAAAGAGGGTGGAATTTCCGGCACTAAACAACGTATCCGGTTATTTTCGTTGTTTACTAGTAGGTAAACTTATGCCGGAAACCTAATTTTCTGAGCCACCCTGAATCAGTTAATTAATTTGTTCTGGTCTTGGGTTCTCTGTTTTAAATACCACCCGCTAGCTAGTGCAATAACAATTAGGAGTTATAGTCATTCAGGTTCCACCTAATTATTCGAAGGGAATAGGTACTATTCGAGGAATCTAGACATCTTCAAAACGGCAATTTCCCCAGATCATGTCTAAAGATGGCCACATATCTTCCATACCATTATAAGTAATTACAGGCTGTATCGGTGCCTACTGAATGTGAGTAATGTTTCGGTCTCCAGTCTCCACCTACGTTTTTTCCTCGTTCATCGTCACTGTACCTAATATACTTCTGGAGACCATTGTAAATATAGGACATAGGTACGTCATGGTAAGTAGTGACGTCAGAATACCCTCATAGTGGTAGGAATTCATAGTCGATGAGATCGGCCACATTTCCCTCTTCCTTTTCCATCTTTTATATTCCTCCCTCTCCCTTCACTTCTTAGTTTTTTCCTCTCTTTTCTTCTTCCCTATTCTTCAATCTCCCCTTCTTCTTCATTTCTTTCTTCTTCCCCTCTTTATATTCTTCATTCTTCTCTTACTCCTCTCAATTGCATCAATCTCTTTTATGATATTCCCTCTATTCCCCTACCTCCTCCTGCCAATACTTCTCCATCCCTCCCACATTTCCCTCTTCCTTTTCCATCTTATATATTCCTCCCTCTCCCTTCACTTCTTAGTTTTTTCCTCTCTTTTCTTCTTCTTCCCTATTCTTCAATCTCCCCTTCTTCTTCATTTCTTTCTTCTTCCCCTCTTTATATTCTTCATTCTTCTCTTACTCCTCTTCTCTTTCATTTCTCTATTCTTCCCCCTCTTTATTTTCTTCTCTCTTCTCCTCCTCCTTCTCATTTCTCTTTTCTTTCTCCCCCTTTCCCCATTCTCATCCTCTTTCCTTTGCTTTTCTCTTTGCCTGGAAACCTGGTATCATTAATCAAACCTACTGCGATGAAATCATGAAAGGTAGCTCTAAGTTCAGAGGTTGGATTCCAGAACAGGTAGGATATCGCCTTACCTGACTTTGTTTCACCGTCGGAGGAAGCACTGTGCAATATACCTTCTCCTTTTAAAGATTCTCTACCATTGCACATGTGACATGTTTGGCAACAATGCCTATTTCTCTTAATTTTCTTCTTTCTTCTCCTCCTCCTTCTCATTTCTCTTTTCTTTATCCCCTTTCCCCCATTCTCATCCTCTTTCCTTTGCTTTTCTCTTTGCCTGGAAACCTGGTATCATTAATCAAACCTACTGCGATGAAATCATGACGATCTTTATTTTCTTCTTTCTTCTCCTCCCCCTTCTCATTTCTCTTTTCTTTATCCCCTTTTCCCCATTCTCATCCTCTTTCCTTTGCTTTTCTCTTTGCCTGGAAACCTGGTATCATTAATCAAACCTACTGCGATGAAATCATGACGACGTAAACACGTTGACTTCCATTGGTACTGCCTTAGTTTGACACCGAAAGAAATTTGAATCTAGTAAAATAAATGCTGCATGCCGGCCTCTCCCGCTCAGAATAGCTGTAAATAGTCTAGGAACTTTTTCGGTGTCATCTAAGCACTATTGGGGAATAAACTTCAAAAGAGGTCTAATGCCTCTCTTCTTATTCGTGAGCTCCCAAAGAAATTTGAATCTAGTGAAATAAATGCTGCATGCCGGCCACTACCGCTCAGAACAGCTGTAAAATAATAGTCTAGGAACTTTTTCGGTGTCATCTAAGCACTATTGGGGAATAAACTTCAAAAGAGGTCTAATGCCTCTCTTCTTATTCGTGAATTGCCAGCCTAGTTAGCTTAGTTGGTAGTGCGTCTGCCTTGTAAGCGCTAGGCCGCGGGTTCGATTCCCGCCCGGGGCGGATTTTAGCCTAGTTCGCTTAGTTGGTAGTGCGTCTGCCTTGTAAGCGCTAGGCCGCGGGTTCGATTCCCGCCCGGGGCGGATTTTATCCTGATGGGATAATGTTCGTTCTCGGAACGGCTGGCTTTCTCCTATCCTGTCTTCCTTCTCTCTTCGATTTCGGGACGATAAGACCATAGCAGCTAGAGTTCCCTCTGTCAAACCTCTTGAAAAAAAAATTATTCGTGAAATGTTCATCAGCCAGATCAGTGTTTTCGAATATTTCGCTAAGTACATCACAGAAAAATAAATTAGTTGCGTTTATTCACAGGGGTTCTTAACCTTTTAGAATTGGCGGACCACTATTGATAAACCAAAAATCTCGCGGACCACTTGAGATTTCCTTCTCTCTTCGATTTCGGGACGATAAGACCATAGCAGTTAGAGTTCCCTCTGTCAAACCTCTTGAAAAAAAAAACTATTCGTGAAATGTTCATCAGCCAGATCAGTGTTTTCGAATATTTCGCTAAGTACATCACAGAAAAATAAATTAGTTGCGTTTATTCAGGAAGCCTCGCATCGGAAACCAGTATTCATGTTCTTCCCAGGTAATTCTATTCTCACAAAATCTTCGACCTTTGATAGCTCGCAGTGCAGCGGCAGGCGTGTTAAACCTTTTCCAAAGGACGCAAAAGCTTTGCACCTACCGTAGTTACGATCACCTTGCTATAAAAAAGGACATTCTTCCTTTCAGTCGGAAACCAGTATTCATGTTCTTCCCAGGTAATTCTATTCTCACAAACTCTTCGACCTTTGATAGCTCGCAGTGCAGCGGCAGGTGTGTTAAACCTTTTCCAAAGGACGCAAAAGCTTTGCACCTACCGTAGTTACGATCACCTTGCTATAAAAAAGGACATTCTTCCTTTCATGGGTTGAACTTTCGGCATACTATTATCCTTTGTCCTTTTTGACGGCCAAATAGAGGTGCAAAAGAAGAATTAAATAATCGCTGTTATTCATTCCACAAACTCCCCCAACCCTCCCGAACTATATCATCAAGGTTTTTGATAGATTTCGCCTCCTCTTTTCACTTCGTTTTCAGTTTCTGTGTAGGGGGGGATTTTTTGTTTTCCCTCTATCAAAGTTCAGTTCCCTCTGTTGTTACAGTTCCCTCTATCAAAGTTCAGTTCCCTCTGTTGTTACAGTTCCCTCTATCAAAATTCAGTTCCCTCTGTTGTTACAGTTCCTTCTATCAAAGTTCAGCTCTCTCTATGATTGTTACAGCTCGCAGTTCCCTCTATCAGTGTCCCTTCCAAGTTTCGTCCCTCCAGCACTGATCAAACTGCTCCAAGTGATTTACATGGCTGTAATGTGATTGACTGTAGAGTGACTTGCCACTCTACTCGGTTCTCTTAGTTCAGGTCAATTTCCATGACCTTTCACTGTTCTGCACTCATTGACGCAACTAAACTCACAGCCGTTCTCAAGATAAATTTTCAAGAATCTCAGCATATTTTAGCTTTGGAGCGCAGAATGTTCCAGAATTTCTTCGGGGATCAATAAAATCGTTATTGCTTACCGCCATATGTTTTTGGATACTTGATTATTCCTCATTAGACTCGATTTTCGCCTGCTTTGTAGGGTTTATTAAGGAAACTTCCTTGTTTCCCCCCCTTGGTTTCCTTGGACCCCTTGGATTAAGGAAACCAAGGAAGACGAGGGTAGGTAAAACTCTCGTCCCCCCGTGACTAAAAACCATAGCAGTTATATGATGTTTTAAACCTCTATCTGACAAAAATCATGTGAATAATCTGGATCGTGTCTCAGTTTGATCACCGCTAGCTCATCACTATCGTCATCAGTTCTCTTTCTCTCAAACTCTGCTGGTCTGTGAATCCCCGTGACTAAAAACCATAGCAGTTATAGATATGATGTTTTAAACCTCTATCTAACAAAAATCATGTATTGTGAATAATCTGGATCGTGTCTCAGTTTGATCACCCCTAGCTCATCACTATCGTCATCAGTTCTCTTTCTCTCAAACTCTGCTGGTCTGTGAAGTAATTTCTTCCTCTTCCTCCTTGCATGAGCATGAACGTTGCGTTGTTAATGTTTCATTAACCTCCAATCTGCGAGATTCTCAGTTACTTCATTGTTTTCTAATTGTACATTTGTGTGTAAAAAACATCGTGAGATTGTTTTTTCATCTCCATCACAACATTCGCAACCAATGTTCCGCTGTTTGTAGTTGTCATGTATGTCAACTGCAGTGAAATTTCTCTTCTCGTTTTGTTGATGTGTCTGTCTGTTTTAGCTCTTCAGGTAGAAATGGATATATGCCTTTATGACTTGAAATTGCTGTCCAGCACGATGATGACTAGATTGATATAGTGATGAGCTAGGGTTAACGTCGCCCCCATCCCTCCAAACCACCTTTCAATGAAAGACTTATGCTGGGGGAGGGGGAGAGGGTAAGGAGATATACTGGGTGGTAGGTGGTGGGGAAGTTTTTTTGCCTTCAAAATCAAATTGTTCCTTCTTTTTTTGTTTCTAGAGTTTTCTGAACAAAGATTTTGTTTGTCTCGCCTTGCCGATTGTAATTTGGACTAGCTTTGTGGCCTCCAAATTCAAAATCGGAACCGGTTGTTCAACAGACCTTTCATTGGGAGTGAAGTTCAACAGACCTTTCATTGGGAGTTTCAAAAATAGTTTTCCTTCAGAACTTTGAGAAATAAGTAGTGACGTCAGAATACCCTCATAGTGGTAGGAATTCATAGTCGATGATTCGCCAAACTCACTTTGCTAACGTCTCGTCTGTAGCGATAGAAAACATATGAGTTAACATGAGCCATTTATGATGAAAAAAAAAAAAAGTTTTATGAGTAATACATATGATGAAAAATGATTGATATACTATGGTTACGTAAGTATAATCACCTACCTAATTAATTCAATTTTGAATTTCGATAAAAGTATTAGGTATAGTGAACAAGGAAAAATCATAGAACGTCTCTAGTAGCTACTTATTAAAAAATACTTATTCAAGATTCAAGTTAGTGTTGAATACATTAATGATCAACCTATGGTTCGTCCAGATCAATGTGACACTGTGACAGCAATGAGTCATCAACCCAAAATGAAGGAACCAATCAGATTGCAGGAAATCCTTACATAAATTGCATCAATCTCTTTTATGATATTCCCTCTATTCCCCTACACCTCCTCCTGCCAATACTTCTCCATCCCTCTTACATTTCCCTCTTCCTTTCCCATCTTATATATTCCTCCCTCTCCCTTCACTTCTTAGTTTTTTCCTCTCTTTTCTTCTTCTTCCCTATTCTTCAATCTCCCCTTCTTTTGTGGCCTCCAAGTTAGTCCAAATTCAAAATCGGAACCGTTTGTTCAACAGACCTTTCATTGGGAGTGAAGTTCAACAGACCTTTCATTGGGAGTTTCAAAAATAGTTTTCCTTCAGAACTTTGAGAAAATGGGACTTTTCGTGATACCCTCTGTATAATTGAATATTGGGGGCTAAAACATTGATCAAATTGCATCCATTAGAATGGAGGCCCAGTTGTTTCTAAGAAACAATATTCGAATGGAGATACAATGCAGAATCTTCTCACCTTTCTACTCTTTTTACTCTGGAAGAAAGTTGTCCAGAACAAGGCACGAACAAAAGACAGTGACAAATCACTGGAACTAACAACCCAATGCCCTGTACCGTGTCAATGGATTTTTAAGAATCTCAGCATATTTTAGCTTTGGAGTGCAGAATGTTCCACATCCAGAATTTCTTCGGGGATCAATAAAATCGTTATTGCTCACCGCCATATGTTTTTGGATACTTGATTAGTCCTCATTAGACTCGATTTTCGCCTGCTTTGTAGGGTTTATTAAGGAAACTTCCTTGTTCCCCCCCCCTTGGTTTCCTTCGACCCCTTGGATTAAGGAAACCAAGGAAACCAAGGAAGACGAGGGTAGGTAAAACCCTCGTCCCCCCCATGACTAAAAACCATAGCAGTTATATGATGTTTTAAACCTCTATCTGACAAAAATCATGTGATTAATCTGGATCGTGTCTCAGTTTGATCACCGCTAGCTCATCACTATCGTCATCAGTTCTCTTTCTCTCAAACTCTGCTGGTCTGTGAAAGAAAAAACAAAATTCCGTTGGTCCTCATTTTTCCTGCTCTATGACTTTGAAACATCACCCAAGTAAGCGCAACTGTGAAAAGGATTGTTCTCTAATCGGAACGGTTGGCTTTCTTTCATCCTGTTCTCCCTCTTTCTTGGATTTCGGAACGCTAATACTTCTTCCTCTCTGAATGTGTGTCCACACATAGTCGACGGCCGCCGATCAATGTGAATTTATTTTGAATCGATGTGGATCGACGGACGGTTGACTATGTTTGGACACACCTTTACATTTCCCTCTATCAAAGTTCAGTTCCGTCTATCGTTGTTACAGTTCCCTCTATCAAAGTTCAGTTCCCTCTGTTGTTACAGTTCCCTCTATCAAAGTTCAGTTCCCTCTGTTGTTACAGTTCCCTCTATCAAAGTTCAGTTCCCTCTGTTGTTACAGTTCCCTCTATCAACATCGTGAGATTGTTTTTTTATCTCCATCACAACATTCGCAACCAATGTTCCGCTGTTTGTAGTTGTCATGTATGTCAACTGCAATGAAATTTCTCTTCTCGTTTTGTTGATGTGTCTGTCTGTTTTAGCTCTTCAGGTATAAATGGATATATGCCTTTATGACTTGAAATTGCTGTCCAGCACGATGATGACTAGATATAGTAGACCTAGGGGTTTAACGTCGCTTTGAACAACTAGGTCCGCTAGCCTAGTTAGCTCGGTTGGTAGCACGTCTGCCTTGTAAGCGCTAGGCCGCGGGTTCCCGCCCGGGTCGGAATTCATCCTGAAGGGATAAAGTTCGTTCTCGGAACGGCTGGCTTTCTCCTATCCTGTCTTCCTTCTCTCTTCGTTTTCGGGACGATAAGACCTTAGCAGTTAAAGTTCGAAATGGATATATGCCTTTTTGACTTGAAATTGCTGTCCAGAAATGATGACTAGATATAGTAGACCTAGGGGTTTAACGTCGCTTTGAACAACTAGGTCCGCCAGCCTAGTTAGCTCGGTTGGTAGCACGTCTGCCTTGTAAGCGCTAGGCCGCGGGTTCCCGCCCGGGCCGGATTTTATCCTGAAGGGATAATGTTCGTTCTCGGAACGGCTGGCTTTCTCCTATCCTGTCTTCCTTCTCTCTTCGTTTTCGGGACGATAAGACCTTAGCAGTTAAAGTTCCCTCTGTCAAACCTCAACGAAGAACTAGGTCCTCACGGGGGTTTTTAACCTCCATTCGTGGCGACAAGCTACCGCCTCCACAGTTTAACCCAGATTGAGTGGAGCTGGGGAAAAGCAGCAGCACGTGATTGCCCAAATGGTTACCCATCCAGATAATAACCAGGTTCAACGTTGCTTCAGTGATCTATTAGGAACTGGTACATTCAAAGGTTCAAACTATTTCTGTTGAGATGAATTAAAATGAAAGAAACACAAGATTCGCACTATTTTCGTTTTATTAAATAAATAGGAAAATAGATACTTACGAATTAAATGAATTAACAGTGCATGAGAAATTAGGTAGGTCTACGGTAGTCTACATAAATAAAGTTAAAAAGGAAGGGGGTGATACTATTCAACAATGAATTTATTTATTTTCTCCCTATTGTTTCTTCGGCCTTATTGATCTGTGACCTATTTTTTATTTATTTTTTTGTTATTTTTTTTTATTTTTATTTTTTATTATTATTATTATATTTTTTTGTGCCCTTCTCCTTTCTGCGCCCAAAACCTCTCCCTATTTTCGGGCCTGGAGTTTTCTCTTTGTAGTTTGGATATGTTATGCCTATCGAAAATCATTAATAACAATTATTCCGTGGCATAGCGCTCACCTACCGAACATCATGGGGTTAAATCAACATCGGGACATGGTTTGTTTTTGATATGACTAGCAGAACATCATTTAGAAAGGCCAAGCACCGAAGGAAACGAAAGTTGACCCAGAAGCGCGTAAATTGGTGATATTGACACATCCACTAAATAATTATATCCGGCTAAAGCTAAAGCTTTTTTTTTTTCCTTCAACTTTTTTCATAACAAAAGAGGCTTTCAATCTTGGGGACTGCGGTTGATTGTTAATTAATTTTAATCAATAGGTATCGAGAACAATAATGCTCTCAAAAGTTTTTTTTGCCTACCCATTTTTGTTACAAAAAAATAAATTTTGTAAAAATAAAGTTTCAAGGTCTTGACAATTTTCACCTTTTTTACAATAAAATTTGTAAATAAAAATTAACAAAGATTGATGATTGAAAAAAAAGTAACATCCATTGATTTTTGGAATTAAAAAAAGGCTGCAAGAATAGTCCTCCAGAATAGGTAATGTTGCTTCCTTGTTCCACAAACTTTCACCAGAAAAAAAGCAAGTAAGATTAATTAATGAGAACAGAGCTCCATTGTGATCTCCAGTGCCGGGTCTACAAACAGGAGGGTGCGGGTTCAATCCCGTACGAGGCAGGAAATTTCATTCGAAAAGTCGACCGAGGCAGAACTACGTATTGTATTGTTAAGGTGTGTTCACGTCCACACACAGTTGATCGATGTCTACTGAACCGTCCACACTGTCTCGACGACATAGATTCACCTCGTCGATCGATGGCCAGTCGACTATGTTTGGACACACCTAATTTAAATAAATCCCTAAATGCCTAAAAAAAAGGTAACCAACTAAGAGTTAACCAACTCTATAGTTAACCAACTATAGAGCTCTACTCTTAGTTGGTTAACTTTTTTTAGGCGAGCCTAGTTTGTTTGGAGTATAGCGCGCTTGCCTTGTAAGCACAAGGTCGTAGGTACGATTCCCACTTTATACTAAATGGAGCAGTATTCCCTCTATCAGTGTCCCTTCCAAGTTTCGTCCCTCCAGCACTGAGCAAACTGCTCCAAGTGATTTACATGGCTGTAATGTGATTGACTGTAGAGTGACTTGCCACTCTACTCGGTTCTCTTAGTTCAGGTCAATCATTTTTGTGTCAACTGCGGTCCAGCAACACCCATGATACCTTCATCATGAAAGAATGAACTGAGGTCCGACTAAAGCTCACAAGCAACAATGACCCAGCATTACAGCGTACTCTTCTGGTTCAGAAATCAGAAACAACTTTACTTCTGAAACAATATTAGAATGGAGACCCAGTTGTTTCTAAGAAACAATATTCGAATGGAGATACAATGCAGAATCTTCTCACCTTTCTACTCTTTTTACTCGGGAAGATTTTTGTGTCAACTGCGGTCCAGCAACACCCATGATACCTACAATACCTACATCATGAAAGAATGAACTGAGGTCCGACTAAAGCTCACAAGCAACAATGACACAGCATTACAGCGTACTCTTCTGGTTCAGAAATCAGAAACAACTTTACTTCTGAAACAATATTAGAATGGAGATTGGAGACCCAGTTGTTTCTAAGAAACAATATTCGAATGGAGATACAATGCAGAATCTTCTCACCTTTCTACTCTTTTTACTCGGGAAGAAAGTTGTCCAGAACAAGGCACGAACAAAAGACAGTGACAAATCACTGGAACTAACAACCCAATGCCCTGTACCGTGTCAATGAGTAACGAAAGAACAGAGCTCCATTGTGATCTCCAGTCCCGGGTCTACAAACAGGAGGGTGAGGGTTCAATCCCGTACGAGGCAGGAAATTTCATTCGAAAAGTTGACCGAGGCAGAACTACGTATTGTATTGTTAAGGTGTGTTCACGTCCACACACAGTTGATCGATGTCTACTGAACCGTCCACACTGTCTCGCATAGGCGGTTCTTGCCTAAATTTTTGGGGGGGCTTGATTTTAAAGGTACACCTTCAAAATTTTGATTTCTAAGCTTTATGTAAAAAAATCTGGTGTGAACATCACACGACATTCCTTATTCTATTGAATGATGCTTATTTGAGTATTATATTACCCTAACTTTTACCATATCTCTAACCGTTTAGTCGGTGTAGCTGAAAATCGCCAAAAAACGGTCGAAATCCGTCCAAAAACGTTCAAAATACCGCCAACCGCAGCACCTATCTCAACCAAACGTTTTGAGTTGCATCCTTGTCACATTTGTAAACTCCATACCAAATTTCAAGTCTCTAGCTCATACCGTTCCCGATATATTGTTAAATTACACCGAAAACCGCCAAAAAGCGGTAAAATGCCGCCAACCGTTGCACCGATCTCAACCAAAAGTTTCGTCTCGCATCCTTGTCACATTTGACATCAACATACAAAATTTCAAGTCTCTAGCTCTTACCGTTCTCGAGATATTTTGTTTACAGACAGACACACAGACACACACACGGACCAATGGGGCTAAAAAATTCCCGGAGGGACGGGCCGAGCTTGTTGACTTCTTTTTTTTTTTCTTATCCTTCTTGTTCTTTCCTTTTCTTCTTCTCATCCCTTTTCTCATTTTTCTTCTCTCATTTCCTCTCCTTTTTCGTCCTTCTTTCCTCCTCCACCTCCTTTTTCCCCTGTTTCCTTACTATCCAACTCATTTTCTTATTCTCCTCCTCTCTCATCCAATTCTTCCATCCACTTCATTTCCGTGTGGTGACGTATTGTCTTGTTCAGTTGACAAATTACAAGAATTTTTTCCTTTCGAAAACTGGAGTAAGTTGTAAAGTATGAGAATTCCTTTCTTTCGAAAAGTGGAGTTGTGACGGCTGACTTTCTCATATCCTGTCTTCCTTCTCTCTACGTTTTCGGGACGATAAGACCTTAGCAGATAAAGTTCCTTCTGTCAAACCTCAACGAAGAACTAGGTCCTCACGGGGGTTTTTAACCTCCATTCGTGGCGGCAAGCTACCGTCTCCACAGTTTATCCCAGATTGAGTGGTGGGGAAAAGCAGCAGCACGTGATTGCCCAAATGGTCACCCATCCAGATACTAACCAGGTTCAACGTTGCTTCAGTGACCCATTAGGAACTGGTACATTCAAAGGTTCAAACTATTTCTGTTGAGATGAATTAAAATGAAAGAAACACAAGATTCGCACTATTTTCGTTTTATTAAATAAATAGGTAAATAAATACTTACAAATTAAATAAATTAACAGTGCATGAGAAATTAGGTAGGTCTACGGTAGTCTACATAAATAAAGTTAAAAAGGAAGGGGGTGATACTATTCAACAATGTCACTAGGAGCGACATTATTGTAATTTATGTTTTAGTGTTTGAGGAGTAATAATTACTTTTAATTTGAGTAGGTTTTATTTCAATTGTTTACATATTAGTTGGGGAGAAAAGAGAAATATGAAAAATTTTAATAGAATGAACAATATGAAACTTTTTCAGTCCTAAATTTGACAAGAGGTGTTTCTAAATTTGGATAACAGCTTTTATTGCTGGAATTTTCAACTTGTCAGACAACGAAAGGTATAATTCGCACATTTCGTGTCAAAACAATGTTTATTTTGAGATTGATATTGTATGATGATTGTTCATTCAGTTAAGACAAGTTACAATTCTTTTGCTTCCTAGAATCCAGGTCTGAATTTGCTATCCTACTGGGTATACATTCAGTCACAGTACTTTAGAGAGAATAGTAATGAGGAGGTAAAATGTTATCTAAGAAAAAGTACTAAAAAGGAAGGTATTTTGGGGGACAAAACCACTGATTACCATTTCAAAGGACTTTTTATCAACAGTACACGTAGATTCCTAAATTCCTTTACTCAACCTAACTTACTTAATCGAAATATTTCGTTTTTTGAAGAAAAAACAAAACTTTGGTTAGTCTGGAAGTTAGATAAATTCTTTTGCTTCCTAGAATCCAAGTCTGAATTTGCTATCCTACTGGGTATACATTCAGTCACAGTACTTTAGAAAGAATAGTAATGAGGAGGTAAAATGTTATCTAAGAAAAAGTACTAAAAAGGAAGGTATTTTGGTGGACAAAACCACTGATTACCATTTCAAAGGACTTTTTATCAACAGTACACGTAGATTCCGAAATTCCTTTACTCAACTTAACTTACTTAATCGAAATATTTCGTTTTTTGAAGAAAAAACAAAACTTTGGTTAGTCTGGAAGTTAGATAGAGTAATTAAATTCTAAGTAAATGATCAAATTCAACATGAATCGTATTAAACTTTCATTCGTTCCCTTGCGAAACAGATTCATGTGGAATATATTTTCAATCATTGAGTTTATCACAATGTTATTTTCCATTCTGACTGATTGACTTGTCTTTTGAATGTTTTTAGTATTATTAGAGAGGCTGACGTCTCATTCTTCTTCTTCTTCCTCCTCTTCTGTACTTAAAACTTCTTCTGCAGCTTCTGCTCCTCCAAGATTTTTCCTTTCGTTTCCAGTGACATCGGGGTTTTATTTCAATTGTTTACATATTAGTTGGGGAGAAAAGAGAAATATGAAAAATTTGAATAGAATGAACAATAGAAAACTTTTTCAGTCCTAAATTTGACAAGAGGTGTTTCTAAATTTGGATAACAGCTTTTATTGCTGGAATTTTCAACTTGTCAGACAACAGCATTTTTCGAGGATTTCAAAAATGTCTTTATTCCCTGTTTCGCCCATTTTTAGTGAGTTATCAGACAAGGTAGAACATTTTGCTAATGAAGAAATAAACTAAAGTTAAATGGGGTATATTCGTGCGCTAATGGGGTATGTTACCATCACGCTTTATACAGGGTCAACACAGGGTCCGAAGTTCAACGAGTTGGTGAATTTCTTTCATCTGTTGAACATACTCGTAAACTGCTAAATTTCATCAGAATCTTAGAAAACGATCGGAATTTTTGATTTATATGGTGGAACAAAATAAATGCAAAACCGTAAAAACTTCGTTACTTCAAAAATCCTCTATCATACCTATGATACTTGAAAATTTTCACGTTTTTGTCTGCTCTGACAATCATATTTCTTGTCACATTGAAAAATTTTCATAAATAAAAAAAAGAAAGTCCTTATCGAATTTATGATAAAAAAAAGATAGAGATTTTTGAGTCTAAAAGTTCCTTCTGAAGAAGGCAATTTTCTCCAGCGAAAGTTCAGGGATAACCTTGTAGGTAGAATCCTTATAAAACCTTGCTCTCACGTTCATCCTCCTGAATTTCAAAAGATGAAATTTAATATCTTGAAGGAGAGTCTCGTAAACAGAGACTTATCACAGGCTGCGTCATAATTTCAAGGGATTAAGGTCAGAGGCGAGATATAGCCTTTTATGAATAGGCAAATTTTGTTCAGCGATGATTTTTTTTTCTCGACAAAACCGAAAATAACGTAAAGATATCAAGGATCTTGTAAAGGACTCTTTCTCTTATTTAAAATCCTGTACTCTTTTTAAATACATGAACATGACTACATTACCACAAATAGATTCATACGTAAGTTTACGTATCTACCTATGTAGATTAAGTAATTTGATTAATCTTTGGTCTACAAATTGACTTATTTCTGCTTCAAGTGCTCCATGCATAGATAATTTAGGCAATAAGTTTACGAATCTATGTAGATTAAGTGATTTGATTAATCTTTGGTCTACAAATTGACTTGTTTCTGCTTCAAGTGCTCCATGCATAGATAATTTAGGCAGGAATTTGGAGTGACGAATAATAGGAGTGGGTATTATTGTTTTTGTTTGTTTTGAATTTGAGTCTCATTAGTCTCTCATAAAACAATCAAGCTCCAATCTACTTCTAATTGAGATGGAATTATTATCCGTTATTACCAGACTTAATTATTACAGAATAGCTTTAATTCTGTCCCACGTCATGTTTTCGGAGCATAAGTTTATGTTAATTGGACATGCAACTCTGTTTTCGTCACTCCATCATCCACTTAATTACATAATAGCTTTAATTCTGTCCCACGTCATGTTTTCGGAGCATAAGTTTATGTTAATTGGACATGCAACTCTGTTTTCGTCACTCCATCATTAGATTCAATGTACTTATCACCTATAATTTGTTCCATTTGTTCCATACAACTCTTCTAATAGGTTCAATAATTCTAATAGGTTTCATAATTAGCTTTAATGGCTTCCATTGTGAAAGCAAAAAGCGTTTAATTGAGCTGTATAAATACGTGAGAGTTTGTTTAGAGTTTTTGAATTGAATTCAACATCATTGTCAATTTCTTTCATAGGTAAGTATACATAAGTACTCAGTAGGTACTCGAATTTATTTTGAGAATCAACCACAGAAAAACATAGTAATTTAAAATTACAAGGCAAACACCTCGTCAAATCTGTCTCCAGCTGGGAAGGTCCCCTCCACACTTGCCCCATTCCCGCGCTGGACGGCCAAACCAATCCTTTGGTAGAGGAAGGATTTCGCCTTCACGTCACCTGTCTTTTCGCAGAGCCGGTTCCCAATATCATCAATGAAAATTTACTCAGTAGGTAATCTGTAGTTTCAGTTCCTATTCCTAAAGCAGGCTGTAGTCTTATATTGGAAATGTCGAACGATAATATTCTACAACAGTGTTTAGGTACTAAATGTGGATTTCCAACATAAGTGTAGACCCTGCTTAATATCACAAAAAAAGTGCAAAAGGAACAATAGGATTTTTTTTTTTTTTTACAAAATCAGTTATACTTACAAACTTGCAGATCACTTGATAACACATATCACTTTGTTTTTCTTGATAATATTTGCAGGATTCTCACCAAATACACTATGAATATCGTAGCCCCATTGGTCCAGATCTGATGACGTATCGCGTATCCTAACTCTCTAATATTAATAACTATCACTAATAGCTTCAATATTTTAAATATTTTGTTGTGGAAAACCCGGTTGATAAATCCAGCCTATTTCCAATATTGTTCTACACACATACCATATCATTCTGTTCTATGGAAGGTTGGTCCTAACTTTGTGTGAGTGTGTTATATTTTTAGTGACAAAAATCAAAGATGTAAGAGAGTATAAATAGAAATAGATAACGAAAAGGACAAAACAAAAGAGTTAAAATTAGAGACAATAAGTAAGCTCCTTATGTTGATTAGTTTATTTTGGTGACGAGATGATGCGTTGGCGTTACAGAAACAAGTGAGTGATCAAAATTAGAAGTTACTTTTGTCAAAGGAGTCAAAAAGCAAATTAATGAAGAAATTGAAAAGATGTTGACAAAACAAATAACGTGTAGGAAGAAATAGGAAGCATGTGAGATAGAAATACTTTAAGGAAGCATGTCTTTTCTGAATTTGTTTGCCAATTAAGTGTATCTTGAACGGTAAATGATAGCATATTTCATGTTATAAGGTATGAGAAAAAATATAAGAAATTTAATATATATAAAAAAATCAGTTTTTGACATTACTGCTGGTAAAACCATTTCATTATTAAGGTTTACATCTGTATGTACATACAAATGTAGTCCACACCAAGATTCAAAACCTTGGTTATTCTTTTTTTTTTCTGAAAAACACCCTCAACCACCGACAAAATGACATCCTCAGCATTTTTCGAGGATTTCAAAAATGTCTCTATTCCCTGTTTCGCCCATTTTTAGTGAGTTATCAGACACAAGGTAGAACATTTGCTAATGAAGAAATAAACTAAAGTTAAATGGGGTATATTCGTGCACTAATGGGGTATGTTACCATCACGCTTTATACAGGGTCAACACAGGGTCCGAAGTTCAACGAGTTGGTGAATTTCTTTCATCTGTTGAACATAAACTGCTAAATTTCATCAGAATCTTAGAAAACGATCGGAATTTTTGATTTATATGGTGGAACAAAATAAATGCAAA
>NW_007380576.1:0-17929 GCF_000475195.1 Diaphorina citri
ATGTACATACCTACCTAAGTACGACTAGATATTGTTAAGGCTCAAGATTTCTCCACCTCCACAATAAATTCCAATCTGAACAATTTCCTTCGACAAACATCTCAGAAACTGTGACATTCTTACAACTGTGAACAATTTTATTGAGACAAGAGACAATCCAAGTCTTTATTTTGTATTCACAAACACTATTTTATTAAGACAATGGAGGAAGTTTGCAGACTCTTTGTTTTGTAGAAATTCGAGGCTCTTTGTTGACAGGAAATTATTAATGATGCAGAATTAATCACGAAATATGTATCAGTAAATATTCATATCAGCTGAATATTCTGTATTAGGTCTTGCGATAAATAAATAAAAGAAGAAGAATTTGATCTTCAGAATATCCATTATAATATGAAGGAAACAGAAATAGAGCTAGGAGCATTAGTGGATGTGACAAAATAACCAAATAGTATTATTTGAAATTTTTAACCTTCCTACTTTCCCCCTAAATTCATTGTCAAAAAATTGGAAAGATACATACCTTTGCATTTTCCCTCATTTCATTCCTCTATCCTGTACCTACCAGAAAATATTCGAACCTTTTCCCTGGTCCCGCGAGTTTTAAAAAAAGTATTTAAAAAAGTTCAATCCCATTATAACATTAAATACTTATTTGTTATTTCGGGAAATTTCCAAAGTTCGTTCTCATTTGACTTTGACGTGTATTAATTGCTTTCTAACTCGGAAATTAAACTGGATTTGGGATTTTTCAGCTTTCTTTCTGTTTTTAAACCTTTAGTTCCCTAGTGTACCCGATAAATTTAGGGATTACTGGATAAGTATAAGCTTAGTAAAGGGGTTTCCCACTGAAATAATTTGGTTTCCAAGTTTCCGTTGTTTCTAAAAGCTACCTAACTGTTGAGACAGAAAAGTATGTTGAGGCGATTCCAAAAAAAAAAAAAAAAAAAAAAAAAAAAATGTCAAAGAAAGACTTTTACTGAGTGTACCTAACTACTCGCACTTACACAGTCGTCGGAGCGAATATGTACAAGTATATAGAAAAGTTGCCTATTTACCTAATTTACCTGTGCATACTTTTTTTTGCCTGAAGTAATATTTACCCAACTTTGAAATCTTTCTTTACGTCAGAAAGTACGACTTGTGGGGTTAAACAAAGCCAAAGGTATTATTTTTACCCTCTGTAGGTCTTCAAGTCACTTTTTTTACCTCCATGTTCCCTTTCCCCTTTTTTTACCTCGAAGTTCCCTTTATACCTCTTTTTATCCCCCTTCTTACACACAAATGTAACTGAGTAATATTTTCCGCCTGGCATGCCCTTACATACGGAAATATTACCCTTGCATAAATCCCTTCTCTGTCTTTTTCTCCCTCAACTATTTCCCCTTTTTTTACTCAAAATAAATAAAATTAAAAAAAAAAAAAAATGTAAAAGTGCTGGAATTGGTGGATGTGGCAAAACTACCAAATGAATTCATCCGTAGTACGTCCCTAATTGCAGGTACCTGATATGGTAAACTGATGACATGACGAGTTCTACAAATCGATAACGCAGTTAAAGGGTCGAGAACAAAATTCTTGTCTCTTGCATTATTTTTCCGAAAAAGAGTTCAAAATTGTTTATAATAAAAAAGTTTCCCCCCCTCCAACTTGTTCTCATAAAGTTGAGAACGAGAGACTCTTCCCCTCCTTTTCCTTCCCTTCTCTTTTCTTTCCCCTACTTTTCGTCTTCCTCCCTTCTTCTCCCTTCCCTTATTATCGGACCAAAGAAGAAAGATTAAAATCCTCCGATGAAAAAGATTATATTGGAATTTTTGATTTTGTTTAAAAATATGTTAAATCGTTTGAAACTGGCGACATTAAATTTTACTGTTTGATGATGTACCTACACTTGTTTTTGGAGGAATTTTCGAGCATATGTAGATTAGGAAATTGATTTGAACTTTGAACCCCTTTGGAGGAAGTTTTATTATTATTATTATTATTAATACAACTTACGGCTTTAAAGCCATTTATTTTTTATAATAAATAAAGTACAAATGAGATAGAATATTGACAGAAAGAAATAAAGTATAAAGAATTAGATCATAAATAAAGATAAAGTAACAAGTAACATAAATAAGGACTAAAATATAAGTAGGTATACTAGGTGTGACTTATGGCTATAAATAGGTAAACTAGGTCTAAAATCATGGGTATTAGTAATAGATGTTATTGGGTACTTAGGGCTGTAAATATTTTTTCTTTGTATTGCTGGAGTGTAAGGTGAAAAATGTCTATTTGGTGGAAGTCTTTGGCAATAGTGTTGTACATGTCAATCATGCGAAATAAGGGAGAAAATTTCATAAAATTTGTATGTGTTGATTTTAGGCAAAACATATCTTGATTTCTCGTATTTTTGAAATTAATACGGAAAGCAATATTTTCCAACAGTTCGGGTAAGTATACCTTATGATTCATTATTTTGTAAAAAAATATTAAATCATAAGCCTGTCTTCTCTTTTCAAGAGTAGTCATATTATTGGTTCTTAAAACGAGGTTATAATCACAGTGATTGAATATGTTTTTAGGTTTTATTTTTTGTTTATATGCTAATGACTTTAGGAATTTTCGCTGGACCATTTCAAGAAAGTCAATATGTTCTTTATATTGAGGTGACCAGACTTGGGAAGCATACTCTAGAATAGGTCTGACGAGAGTGAAGTAAAGGACTTTATAGGTTAAAGGATCTTTAAAATCTCTCGAGTTTCTGTTAATAAATCCCAAGACCCGGAGTGCCTTATTTTTAATGTTGGAGTAATGGTTGTTAAATCTAAAATCGGATTGGAATAACACTCCTAGGTCTCTACATTCATTAACTCTAGGTAGTTTGGTCCCGTTTATTTCGTAGTTATACAGGGATGGATTTTTCTTATGATGGTAGGTTATGACCTTGCATTTATTTACATTCAAAACTAGTTTATTAGCTTGACACCATTGATAAATATTATTTAATACATTTTGTAATAATTCATGGTCTGTAGAGGATTTTATGGCAAGGCCAAGACGTTTATCGTCTGCATACATCCAAAGCTTTAGGTTTTGTTGTGTGGTATCAGATAAAATGGTTTCACACACATCATTTATATAAATATTGAAGAGGAGGCCAGATAAATGGCCACCCTGTATAACACCAGATAGAGCTTCAAAAGGTTTTGATAATGAAGTCTTATTTATCTTATTTTTGGAACTTTTTAGTTTCACAATTTGACGTCTGTCAGACAGGTAAGCATACAACCAAGATAACAAAGGGTCAGTAATGCCATAGGCTTGTAATTTTGAACATAAGATATTGATATTAATTTTATCAAAAGCAGAGCTGTAATCGGTCTGACAGCAGTCAAATTGTAGTCCTTGTTCTAGGATATAATTTACATGTTGTACGAAAGATAAAAGATTAGAAGTTGTTGACTTTTTGATCGTAAATCCATGTTGGTTATCAGATATGAGGGGTGATAAAATGGGTGATATCTTATCGTATATAATACTTTCCAAAACTTTAGGGATGGTTGATATTTTTGCTATTGGCCTATAGTTTTCTACATTGGACTTATCACCTCCCTTGGAAATAGGTATAACATAGGAAGTCTTCCATGATTTCGGAAAGACGCCAAGGGAAAGTGACCAATTGAATAATTCGTGTAAAGGGTATGAAAATGCATTAGCACAGTTTTTGAGAACTATTGGGGGCACATTGTCAGGGCCAGAAGTGCAGTCTTGTTTTAATTTGTTAAGGGATGAGGATATATGTTTCCTCTCAATGTATATTCCTGACAATGGTGTAATTAAACTGTTCGCGTATTCGAATTGTGGCGAAGCTAGGTATTCCGAAGAGTACGCATTGGAAAATTTTAGGGCAAACATTTCTGCTATCTCCTCAGGATCGGCTGACGATTTATCTTTATATACCATGTTATGGGATGAAGAATCATCTTCTTTTCTTTTACTGAGTGTGAGATGCCAAAAATTGTTTTATAGAGCTTTTGAAAAACATTAGGTATATAGTTGTGAAAGAGAGAGAGAGAGAGAGAGAGAGAGAGAGAGAGAGAGAGAGAGAGAGAGAGAGAGAGAGAGAGAGAGAGAGAGAGAGAGAGAGAGATGGAGTAGGTTTTTTTCCTCGTGAAAAAAGGTACCTATTCTACCTACATAGAGAAAAAAGACACAGTGAACTAATCAATCTACTAAGACTAGGATATAGGGTACGTAGGTACCCAATAATGAAGAATTTAATTATTACAAATAAAGAGAGAAAAAAAATCGATCAAATAATTAAGCTTCTATTCAGAGAGAGAGAGAGAGAGAGGAGAGAGAGAGAGAGAGAGAAGAGAGAAGAGAGAGAGAGGGAGAGAGAGAAATTGAAAGTAAGTTTAACAATTTATTGTTTTATAGACGGACAATTGATAATAAAGAAAGAAAGAGAGAGAGAGAAAGAGAGAGAAAAGGGAAAGAGCGAGGAGGGAAGAGTAAACGTTCCCCTTTTTTCAATATTCCTGAAGATAGAAATTAACGAAAGGAGATTTTTTTTTTGTCAATCAGGGGAATTCAGATTTCCCCATGTACCCTATGTGTTTATATGATACGATATCTAATTACATCATATACACATAGGTAGAAGCGGAAATGTACATGCCTAGGTAGGTAAATACACAATACTGAAGAATGAAAGAAAGAAGAAATGGTTCAAAAAGGAAAGAGGTGAGAGAGGGAGATAACATAGAGAGAGGT
Source organism: Diaphorina citri (assembly GCF_000475195.1). Classification (NCBI taxonomy): domain Eukaryota; kingdom Metazoa; phylum Arthropoda; class Insecta; order Hemiptera; family Psyllidae; genus Diaphorina; species Diaphorina citri. The sequence continues at coordinate 4,765 of NW_007380576.1, forward strand.
AAGAAGATGTGGAAGAGAGAGAGAGAGAAAATAATAAATTTGGAAAATATAGGGAATAGAGAAAAAGGAAAAAAGGGGAACACATGGCAATGAAGAGAAGGGAGGGGAGGAAGGGAAATAGGAGAGAGATTAAGAGAGAGAGAGAGGAATATAGAAGTGAAAGAGTGAGAGCTAGAAATCAGAGGGAGAGGACACAAATTTAAAAAATTTAGTCCAAGTGAAATTACGATAATTCAAAAGCTCAAGGGATATACCTACATAGGATTGTTTAGAATAGGAAGGTAGTAGGTAGGTAGGGTTAGGTACCATTGAAATACGTAGGTAGGTACATACCTACATAGTACATACCTACCAAATTACATCCATGGCAATAAATGATACCTTCATTATCTAACTAGAATGTCTAGAATTCTGGATAGAAAAATGCGAGTGGTCAAATGAAAAAAAAAAAAAAAAAAAAAAAAATCTCCAAAGAAAGACTTTTACTGAGTGTACCTAACTACTCGCACTTACACAGTCCGTCGAGCGAATATGTACAAGTATATAGAAAAGTTGCCCTATTTACCTAATTACCTGTGCATACTTTTTTTTGCCCTGAAGTAATATTTACCCAACTTTGAAATCTTTCTTTACGTCAGAAAGGTACGACTTGTGGGGTTAAACAAAGCCAAAGGTATTATTTTTTACCCTCTGTAGGTCTTCAAGTCACTTTTTTTACCTCCATGTTCCCTTTCCCCTTTTTTTTACTCGAAGTTCCCCTTTTATACCTCTTTTTATCCCCCTTCTTACACACAAATGTAACTGAGTAATATTTTCCGCCTGGCATGCCCTTACATACGGAAATTATTACCCTTTGCATAAATCCCTTCTCTGTCTTTTTTCCCTCAACTATTTCCCCTTTTTTTACTCCTCCTCCTCTCTATCTCTCCTCTCTCTCTCTCTCTCTCTCTCTCTCTCTCTCTCTCTCTCTCTCTCTCTCTCTCTCTCTCTCTCTCTCTACTTTAATACGGTAATATGTGTGTGGGCACCGATAGAGAGGGAGAGAGAGAGAAAGTGGGAGGAGAGAATAGCGGAAAAGAGAACCAGAGAGAAGGTTGGAGAGAGTGAAAGGAGGAAGGGGAGAAGAGGGAGAGAGATAGAAAAAGAGTGTGTGTAAAGGGAGAAGGGAGAGAAAGAGAGATGGGTTTTAGAAAAAGGAGCAAGAAAGAGAAGGGGAGAAAGAGTGAGTAAGAGATGGGGTGGTTAGAGAAAGAAGGAAAAAGGAAGTAGAGGAGGAATAGAAGGCAGAGGAAGAGGAGGAAGAGGAGGGGAGGACTAGGAGAAGGGGAAGAGGAGAAGGAGAAACATGGAAAAAACATAAGGGTGTTTGTTTTATTACCTCCTAAAAAAAAGTCAATTTCGCTCCCCCTTTTATGTTTGTGATGACGTTTGGCGTAGTGTGGCAGTGGCGTAGGCAGATAAATTATTGTTAAGATAGGCACTCTTGATTGATTTCACCAATCAAATGAACAGTACTTAAAGAATTAGTCTGAGATTTCATTAATGAGATTTTTTTAACTGCCCAAAAAGGATTCATTAAATAATTCTCGATTTGAATGAGTTAAAAAATGTGTCTTTGAATTGTTTACAAACCCCCCGAAATTTATTTAAACTTTAGGATATATTTGGGAACGTCCACGCAAAATCTTTGAAAAATCACAAAATTAAATTTTATACAATCGACTTTTTTTCTATATGGGATGAAAGAAAACTATTTTATTGGTCTTCTCCAATAATTTTTTATCGATTTTGATAATTATTTTCAGAGTTACGGCCTTTGAAACACGAGCCTTTTTCAACTGAAGGCTTCTTCAGAAGATAGACCCTTTTTTGGCATTGAATAATTCCATGATACGTTCGAAATTAGGAGTATTTTTTCATTTGAAAATATCCGTTATGTCCTTGGCTTTTATCTGGCTATAAGTTTTTTTTTAAAATATTTAATATTTCTACCGGTATTTTTTTGTTCTTATCTGTCCACGAAACCTGTCCGTCTAGTGACGAAAAGGTACAATTTTTAATATAGGATCGTTACCATTAGCGCTATCTACCGGATTTTTTCAGAAGTTATAGAAAACATCGTTCCGGATAAAACTGTTTTTTTCGTTTCCCGCTATCACCCTTTGTTCTCAAGTTATTGTTGACTAAAGTTAGTCACGCTAGTGACGGTCACTCTAGTGACGAAATTGAAAACATCGAATTTTTGAAGTTTTTCATTATTGTATTGTATTCTTTATCAAGGAACACTATCATCTATCATTCTGTTTGAAGTTAAATGATTAAATTTGATTTAAATTACTTAAATAAGCTGGAAAATTACAAATTGTTGTTGCTGTTATAGACGGGTAAGTAATTTTTCACTGAAACTTGTTGTAACAGTAAGAATCTGTTATCTGATAAGGAAGGGGTTATCTGGTAGGAAATGTTATCTGATAAGAAAGGGGGTAGACCTACATGTACTCCGTTAGGTAAGTAGGTACGTTCCTACAAGTTACATAATGTTAGTATAGGTACCTTATTTATACTGTTGCCTAAGACTGGGAAGTCTCTGCTATCTGATAAGTAGGTAAGTGCATGATGTGGTGGGTAATTGGGTATTACCTGTCATAGTAGTAGTCCCTGTAACAGACAAGAAATAGAACAATGTTATTAAGTTAGTTAGTAGAGATAGATGAGAAGTTTCTTATTCCAATCTACGAACTACGGCACATAATGTAGGTATTATGCGCGGGTCTATAACTGAATGTTGAAATTCATATTAACTTCTGTAAACCCGGGGTTCAGTCACATATACCTACTAACAGTCTCTCACTTCTCAGTTTATACATAGTAACTAGCTTTCAAGCTTTATTTTTTTAACACTTCTAAAAATCTTCCCTGTGAATTTGACTAAAATCCGATAATTTATCATTTCGGAAAGTTGTGACGAAAAAAGCACGAAAAATGTACAAGAAGGAAGAAGGAAGGGCAGGATGACAGAACATAAAAACTTGTGAAATTCCTTCCTGCTAGTGTTTAAGCGGCTTATCTGTACAATAATAACTTTGCCTTTTGATTCTGGGGGTGGCTCGGGAATGCTGTTTTTCCAATAGGTACATTCGATGGAGGAATCGAGGAATCTGTAAGAACAGAGGTCCTATGGTCCCGAAATCAAAGAGAGAACGAGGACAGGATAGATCAATGCCAGCCCTTCCGAGATCGAACCTTATATGTTTAAGACAAAATTCACCCGGGCAGGAATTAGAAACGGCCACCTAGCACTTACAAAAGGCAGGCTACTTTCTAAGGTAACTAGGCCCCCAGGCTGGCAACAGAAGCTTTTCCCTCCTTCGATATAGACAATAGATCCTTTGCGCCGAACAGAAACTGAAATCGTCCAATATCGTGAAATATCCTCCACGAAAACTTCATGAGCCGCGCAAATACTTGACGTCAAGTTGAAAGTCAAAAGAGTACGAAAGTTTCCATCATGTTTTCTCAAGATCCCCGAATGAAACTTTTTGCGCCAAAGAAAATATTTTGATACATCCTAAACTTGTACCCGCTTTTAATTTGGGGACTAAGTCAAGGAGTTTTAATAACTCTCTCGAGAGAGGTCTTTCTTTGTGAGAGAAATGACAGAGGTCATCTGGAGATGTTTTGAGAGACTTGGGACTTTCTGGAGAGGTTGTTTTTGTATTGAGTAATTTGGGACAGTGTTTAGGTGTTTGAATAGAGGGAACGAGAAGGATGGACGGAGGAAGGATGGGGAGAAACATAGATAGAGAGGAAGGGAGATAGAGATAGATAGAGGGAGGGAGAGAAAAAGGAAAAGAGGACAGGGAACAACAGTTACGAGTGAAAAATCGCGAGACCTATAATAGACTCAAGATGGTCAGAGTGTGATTCTAAGATGTAGCTAATGTAGCGGCCCCGCAGGAACATTCAGAGGCCCCCTGTCTAATTTGGAGCATCTAGCCCCCGTCAGTCCATTATTTAACCAGAAGGCCCCCAGACGAAGCTTGCTGGGCCCCCAAAAAAGTATTGGGGGCCCGCCTTCCCCTTGGGGCCCAAAATACACCACTGATAATAGCACACGAGAACTTCTATCAGGGCACCTATCTACACAGTTTTTACGCTTTCCCCGGAATGATATGTTATCTGATAAGAAAGGGGGTAGACCTACATATACTCCGTTAGGTAAGTAGGTACGTTCCTACAAGTATCTTATTTATTCTGTTGCCTAAGATTAGGAAGTCTCATTATGCCAACAGTTTTAGGTAGGTATGTACATAAATGGAACTGCTATTTGATAAGTAGGTAAGTGCATGATGTGGTGGGTATACTGTATCTGTTATCTGATAAGAAAGGGGTTATCTGATAACAGAGGGGTTATGATCTGATGTTATCTGATAAGAAAGGGGGTAGACCTACATGTAATCCGTTAGGTAAGTAGGTACGTTCCTACAAGTTACATATGTTAATATAGGTACCTTATTTATACTGTTGCCTAAGACTGGGAAGTCTCAATTGTGGATTTCATTTGGTTATATCAATGTCTGTATTGATATTCTCTTTTAGTTTCAGAGGCCAAGAGCAGGACATTGTCTCTTCCAGATGGTTTTTGAAGAATTCCTGGAATTGAATTCCTTAAAAGGCTGATTTTATTTTAAAAATACAAAGGTTTGTTTTATTTTTTTAGAAATTGATTAATAGTTTTTAAATCAGTAAATAAATGATTCATAGTAAAGTTAGAGTTAAGACTGTTAAGAGGCATAATATTGTGCCTAATTTATTTTTTGTTTGGAGCATTTCATAACACGTACTTAAAGGGGGAACCTACATAGGTAGGTAAATATTCCAGATAAGGCCATCCTACCTATACAATTCCTACTTGTGCATTCTTTCTATTTAACTTTCTACTAACTTACATTCTACTTCCGAGCTTTATTCTTCAATTAAATATAGGGAAAAAAGGAGTAAAGAATACACAGGCGTCTCCCAAGGGAAATCATGTAGACTTCTTAGCCCATATCCCAGCTGTAGTGGAAACATTTTTCTCAGGTATTTACCTAGTTAAATCTTCATTTTCCCGAGAAAAGTTTCGCTCTTCCTGCCTCCTCTTTGTAGTTTTCTATTTTCACTGCAGATTTGAGCTATAAAAATCTCGGCGGAAAATATCTTTTATCTATGAATACACTTGAAGTTGTAGTTACGTAAATGTTTCTAGTTCTCTCACGTGAATCTATAGATGTGTTGTTCTCAGCTATGACTGTACAGCTGTCCACAGTGAAAATCTCAAGAATCGTATATTTGTATAAGCTTAACCCAACTTTTAGGGCTGTTTGCTCCTACACGTAAGCCTTAAAAGTGGACTTTTGGGTACAAAAAGTCTCAAGAACTAGACATGTGTAAAGAGTGAGTGAGTTTTAAAAACGAACTACACTTTTCACTGAACTACTCAGTCAATCTGACTCATTTGACTCTTAGGAAGATGTTAAAGGATCTCATGGTGCATGTAAAATAATGATAAATGCATCTACTAATATTGATTTCAGGTGATGAAAAGTTTTGTCAATTTATTTTTTATTTTATAGAAATTCCTAAATAAAAATAAATTTTAATCTTGAAGTGCAAGATGGAAAGTTAGAAAGTTCTTCCGTAGATCAGCTCATGGCTTTCTCGATTTTTTACTCATTTCCCCCCTTTTTAATGTCTACAACACTCTTCTTTTCCTGAACCTATCCTTAAAAAAAAAAAACTCACTAAACTTCCGAAGTTGTTCACTGAGGAAGCACAGAAAATTTGCCCGTCGTTAAAAACAAGAAAAGAATGTGTTTGAAGATATTGCTATAGAGGGGATAGCGGCGCAAAGAGAACGAGAGAGGATTTCCAAAGAGGAATCTCTGAAGCAGGGATAATGGAGGCAGGAGTTCCAAAGAGATATTACTAAAGCAGGGGAGACGGAGGCACGAGTTCCAAAGAGGTCCAAAAAGCGACGTTGCTGACGCTTTTATTAATAAATAAATCACTCTGCAGCTAGCTGAGACGACACTTTTGAGTCCCTGATATTGTTCCTCTTAGACCTGATGTTAACAGGGAAATGTTTCCAGAAGTGTAAATAATTTAAGACACAACTTTTGTCTTCTCTTGTGAGGAATTTGAGACGAGGTCCAATACCTACTGAAAAGGTGGTTGTTGTTATTGTTGTTGTACAGAAAGCCCACAGTTTTCTTCCTTTTCTTTTCAGGAAAATCATCTTGCTTTAGAAGAATCAGCATCGGACGAGGTCCTAATATAGGTCTGATTCATTGAACAGACTACGGAAAATTAGACAGATCAAAAACGATTCGTCTCTTAAAATTTGGCCTCGAACGAGAAACGAGAAAGCCTACTGAAGCACATAAAATATGCCCCGAAGAAAATTTCCATCTCTAATACGGAAATGGAATGAAAAAAACTCAACTGGAGTAATTTGGGACAGTGTTTAGGTGTTTGAATAGAGGGAACGAGAAGGATGGACGGAGGAAGGATGGGGAGAAACATAGATAGAGAGGAAGGGAGATAGAGATAGATAGAGGGAGGGAGAGAAAAAGGAAAAGAGGACAGGGAACAACAGTTACGAGTGAAAAATCGCGAGACCTATAATAGACTCAAGATGGTCAGAGTGTGATTCTAAGATGTAGCTAATGTAGCGGCCCCGCAGGAACATTCAGAGGCCCCCTGTCTAATTTGGAGCATCTAGCCCCCGTCAGTCCATTATTTAACCAGAAGGCCCCCAGACGAAGCTTGCTGGGCCCCCCAAAAAATTATTGGGGGCCATCTTAACCTGGGGGGCCCTAAATACACCACTGATGAAAGCATCACATGAGCACGTCTACCAGGGTAGCTATCTAGTATAATGACAACCCCTCAATGAAAATCCCAAGATCTGTGAGTAGCTAGATGGTTATAGAAACAAGAATCTAGTGCCCCCTAAAGCTATGACAGGGATGATGTACGTGTCGTTCCCATAATGAGTACAATTATCCACCGTATAGACAGGAAGGTAAGAACGTTTGAGCTGTTAATGAGGGAAATGACAAGGATTCTCTTTTCCCTTGCAACGAGGAGGAAGACTTTCCCTTTTATCCTTTTAATGATTTGGAAAATTATGCTCCTGTTTTTCGATTGTAAGTATTGGAGTTGAACAGTTGAATAACCCAAAGCGGGGAAAAAGAGAAAAAGAGAGAAAGAAAGAAAACTAGAAATTCCCAGAAAGGGACAGTACCTATTTAGACGAAAGATAGGTAGGTACCGAATAGGAATTTTCGTAGGAGAAATACAATTTTAGTCGCCACGTTTTTTGATTCCAACATTCCGGAAAAAATATAGGTACCTACCCACAAAGAGGTAGGTATGTTTGCACTTCTGAAGAAAGTATTGCCTCAGATTCGACACTACATCTCAGATTCTCAGAGAAGAAAACAAAGAGAGCCGAAAAAAAAAAGTTTCGATGTGTTGGGGTAGCCTCAAAATAATACATTGTTTCAGAGGTCCCATCTGTATTTTGATTGGAAATTAAGACCAAAATATTGGCCGGCTGAAGTGTTTTATTTTTTTTTTATTCCGTAAATCTCAAGAGATGATGAAAAAAAGGAATACACAGGTAAGTAGGTATAAGTACATACCTAGGTAGGTGGTATTGTACCTGCATAGGATGATCGATAACCAAAAGAAATAAATACATACGAGAGAGTAGGTAATACGTAGGCCGAACATTTTGAAGAATCTTGTAGTTTTGTCACATCCACTATTTAGCTCTCAATCCCACAAACTTGATATTGATAGGTAAAGAGGAACACATTGATTCCTAGTAGTAAAGGTTACCTATGTAGATCATTGTTATTAGTTATTACTATTTTTAGGTTTAACTTACCAATCGTTTCCGGTTTTGGACAAATTCTGACGCTTCCTTCCGATTTGGTGAAATTTTGGCTCGGCAACAAGATTGACATCTGGAAAACAAAACAAAAGATTTTATAATTAATTTCTTTCGACCCAGTTTTGGTTTCAGTAAATACTCAACTACCTATCTTTTAGCAACGGGTTCGATTCCCGCCCGGGGCGGACTTTATCCTGATGGGAATAATGAGATAATGTTCGTTCTCGGAACGGCTGGCTTTCTCCCATCCTGTCTTCCTTCTCTCTTCGATTTCGGGACGATAAGACCATAGCAATTACAGTTCCCTCTGTCAAACCTCTTGAAAAAAATTCAAGTTATAAACATAATTGAGGTAAGTATTTATTCCGCTCCTCTTGCTTTCACAAAGGAACACAAGGAGATCTTGTTTGGAAAATTTGCTGATAGCTTCTCAAGAACCGGGGATTTTCTTTTTGAAAATTTCCCTCAAAACCTTTTGTTATGTCTACGGTATAATTAAAAAACTCGGTAATTCCAGCAGCAACGTTATTAATATTTTTCTGAAATTAGATTAGACTGAGGTTTTTCGTTTTTTGCCTTTGTGTGAGGTAAATTGTTGTTTCATTTATTTTCTTGAAATAAATAAGTAAGTATACGTTGTCTGTCTGTGTTAAGTACACGGAAGGGAAATTCTTCGAAATAAAAATTAAGTAGGTAGGTACATAGGTAATCTCAAGATCTTTTTATGTAGATATTTTTCCCCATCCGTGGCATAAGCTCTGCTTAAAATTTAAATCATATGGATGGGTATACCATTTATAAAAATTCAGTATGTTCTGAGAGTTATATTGAAAAATAATAAATGGAAACTTAATAAATTAAATTAAATTAAAATTACTTTTAACCTAATTATGTAGACCTTAATCTTAGGTGTTGTATTATGAGGATTTCTCTCTTCAAAGTGCACAGTGTATAAGGTGTACCGTGTACCTAATACAATTCATGATAGGGGCAATCAAAATTAACCAAAATCCGTATTATGCCCTTCACTCAGGCTCAGATCGTCTGACAAAACCTAGGTCTATCAGATAGTCTGAACGTGTGTGGCGGAACAGGATTGAGAACTAACGGGTTGTTGTTGTTAGCGTTGGTGACTACATCTCCGTCTCCAGGCCCAGGAGCTGCGCCATCTCTACAGGATTGGTCTATAAGGCTGTTGGGTCCAGGATGGTTGGAAGGTCTGGACAGTTGAACAGGTGGTGGACGTCGTGAGGTGATCCACTGCACCTGGGACATCGATCAGGCACAGATGGATCTATTTTGGCCATGTAGTGCTGCATTAGTTTGCACCAGCCGGATCTGAGTTGGGCAAGGCTGGCTCGGGTCGGTCTCGGGTCGGTCCAACCGTGTTCTCGGTACCAATGTGGTCCCGGACATCGACAGTGCTGAGGTGTCGCTCCCAAGAACCAATGGGTCTGGCAGAGACTGGGGTCTGAAGCTTTTTCCGCGACACACGCTCAGACAGTCTGAACGTGACTGGCTAGCATTAAGCTCTGTCTATAAAATATTGGACCACAAAATGCTGATTTGCTGATTTCACAAACCTACTTGTTTACACACTCGTAATACCTACTTCATTATCTCTAAACTGACTAACCCATCTTCGAACTTTGCTGAAAGTTCGCTCATATACTAATCCAGTTATATGCTGATGCTGGGTGTGGAAGAGAGAGAGAGAGATAAGGAGAGAGGGAGAGAGAGAGAGGGGGGGACAGGGAGAGAGAGAGAGAGAGAGGGAGAGAGGGGGACAGAGAGAGATAGAAAGAGAGAGAGAGAGAGAGAGAGAGAGTTATTAAAGTTCTAATTTAGTTAATGAAATGGAAGAAGGGATTTTCATCAATAGAGGAAATGGCTATTTAAAAAGGAGTTTTTGGATATTTTGGAATGGGTGCATCATCCATTACGTAATATAAACTCCACACTTCTACACCCTTCCGTATGAAATTCACATAAACTCTTCATATTTCAGCTAATCGTAGGTATACCTATGTGTAAGGGAACTTTTGATGATTGAAAATATTGGGTAGAAGCCCGTAAATTGAGAAATCGTATATTTTTGGAAAAACGCGTTTAATTGGTGGGAGTAAAATTAAAGATCGAAGTGTTTTCGGGCGGTCTGTTTTATTTTTTGTGCCTAAAATTACGTTAATACCTAGGTACCTATTTATACTAATTTTATCCGTCTAATAGGAATATCTGTGGTATCGAACAGGAATACCTTCCACATGAGCGGATCGAGAAAGTAACTTTCTAATCATTTCCAAAAAACTTTTCAGAAGCGTTTGAGCAGTAATATTTGTATATTACCTGAGCATATCTCCCCTTTTTTGTAGGAAGGTAGGTAGGCACCTACTATACATATATATAGGGGTAGATATTCCATAACGTGTACCTATTTTCCTATAAATAAGTAGGTACATCAATATTATTACCGACTTTCCATTTTCCCAAGGAAAATTCTTTGATAAAGTTTCCAGTCGGGGAGAATATTGGGAAGTTGTTTTTTTTTTTCATCATCACTGAAAGGAAGCTCAAAAGTTTTTGAATTTATCTTTGCATAATTTATGAGGTTTTGTAGAGGATTTTTTTTCTCACATTTAAATTAAAGCAATTTTAATTCGATTTAGTTTCTTTCTCGCCTTGGGAAGAAATTTCATTGTAGGACCTTTGGTAAAAAGAGTTCTAAATAGTGTTTTAGACTATTTTGAAATTCTTCATTATGTATGTATTTTCCTATTTGTAGTTCTGTTCTTCTTATCACAATAATCTCTTCTTCAGAGTTATTGTTCCATAATTTTTCCATCTCTCTTCTCCTCTCTTTCATTCTCTCTACGGCTCTCTCCCAATCATATCTTCTCCTCTCCCTTCTTCATACTTTGTCCTCCTCTTCCTCCGTCACCTCTATACTTCCTCCTTGTTCTCTTCATCCTCTCCTCCCATCCATTTTCCCTTTTCTCATTATTCCTCTTCCCTCTTCCTCCCTCTCTCCTTCCTTCGATCATTTCTCTTCCTTTTCCTTCCTCCTAATACCTATTCCTCCCTCATTATTCCAGTTGTCACCAGATGGCTCTGACATGCATGTCAGGCAGGACTTCTCATTTTACACCGGACTGCACACGTCGGAACCTGTCAGTAGCATTGGTGAGTAATAGGTCAACACGAGTGTAACAGATTGTAACACATGTCATCGTAAAACATGTTGTAAGTTGTAACATATGTTACGCTAGGCTGTTAAATAATGAATATGTAAATTTACGCACTGGACATTGTGTCTACGGACACAAAAAGTCCACTCTGAGGCTTAGGTGGTGTAGTGGTCAAGGCGCTCGCCTGGTAAACAGGAGGGCGTGGGTTCAATCCCAGCCGAGGTATGGAATTTTATCCTCAATAGAAAATCTGTGGTCAAGTGATCTTTTGTTATTGTTAGAAGCAGCTGATGGTAGCATGATACCTACATTACCTCTAGGTAGGCTATATGTATTTGCAAAAGAGGGAAAGTGTTTCACACAAAATATGCCCTTTCAGTAAGTAGGATATTCTCGATATCGTAGGTATTCTTCATTATTTTGCTGAAATTAGAACCCCTTTTTATTCCTTCTCTAGCAGTCTAGCAGAGTCTAAAAATAAATATCAACGTAGGTATGCCAATGTAACAGGAATGTAAATGTACCAATACTCGAAGCTATAGGTGTGTGTAATACTTATACAGCTAAACTTTAATACATAATACCCAGGCCCATAGAATATACTTGTAATCAAGGCCTTTGTTTTATGTCATATTTATGTAAATACATAAATCCATTCTACAAGTAGGTATGTACATAGATATGCAGAAAATACCCACTTTAATACGTTTCCCTACATACGTAATATCCTACCTAGATCCTACACCCCTCCTTGATTTTCCTGCCTTTTACCTGCTCTTCTTTCCTCGATCTTTCTCTCTGCTGTCATCAGTTGCTTTTCCCTTCTGGTACATTCATTTGCCTCCCCTTCCTTCATTTTCTGTTGCATTCCTTCCCTTCTTCCATCTTTCCTGTTACATTTCATTCCCCGTCTGTCCCTTCTGTGATCTTTTCTGTTACGTATTCATTTGCCTTCCCTTCTGCCTTCTTTCCTGTTACATTCATTCTCCTCCCGTCCTTTTCTTCTTCTTTTCTGTTACACTCATTTTGTCTCATGTTCATTTTGATATTTGTTTCTTAATTTCCGATGGAAAAAATGTTTATGCTCTCGCCTCATGGCACAAACTCATCAGTAGGGGTTGCCGTTTTTTTATCATTTTTTTCTCCTCCTCCTCCTCCTCCTCCTCCTCCTCCTCCTCCTTCTTCTTCTTCTTCTTCTTCTTCTTCATTTCTATGTTATTCATGATGACTCCGAGTATAATTCTTTTTCCCTTTTCTTCTCCGACCTTTCTCCTTTATTCTCTTCGTTTTTCTGTGCTAGTAGTTAGTAGCAGACTGTTGAGTGGAAGGTAATCACTGGGCGAAGTCAAGTCTCAGGAGTTCTCTAAGCCCTAGAGCACCATAGGGAGCTCTAATTCTCAGGCCCAATACCTAAGAAGTAAGAAGGCGGTAGTAAAACACTAGTTTTCGTCTTCATCTTTTTTTTTTTTTTTTTTTTTTTCGAGTACTTCCCTTCTCCCTTCTTTCTGGGTACATTCATTCTCATCCCGTCCTTTTCTTCCTTCTTTTCTGTTACACTCATTTTGTCTCATGTTCATTTTGATATTTGTTTCTTAATTTCCGATGGAAAAAATGTTTATGCTCTCGCCTCATGGCACAAACTCATCAGTAGGGGTTGCCTCTTCCTCCTCCTCCTTCTTCTTCTTCTTCTTCTTCTTCTTCTTCTTCTTCTTCATTTCTATGTTATTCATGATGACTCCGAGTATAATTCTTTTTCCCTTTTCTTCTCCGACCTTTCTCCTTTATTCTCTTCGTTTTTCTGTGCTAGTAGTTAGTAGCAGACTGTTGAGTGGAAGGTAATCACTGGGCGAAGTCAAGTCTCAGGAGTTCTCTAAGCCCTAGAGCACCATAGGGAGCTCTAATTCTCAGGCCCAATACCTAAGAAGTAAGAAGGCGGTAGTAAAACACTAGTTTTCGTCTTCATCTTTTTTTTTTTTTTTTTTTTTTTTGGGAAAAAAAAAAATTTTCAAAAGAATCAAAACCTTCATAAAAATAGAAA
>NW_007380576.1:18949-22212 GCF_000475195.1 Diaphorina citri
AAAAGTAGGTAACACCATACCCATCAAAGGAGATGTAACTCAAATTAAAACACACCTATCTGTCTACTCATCAAAACGACAAAACACCACACATGTAACTTTTAGCAACCTCTCCTGCTACCGTATACATTGTAGATCCAACTGTGATTACTTTTCGACAAAATTAAATCATAATAAATAAAACATGGGGAGAAGATAAGTCGGGGGAAAAAATTGTCAGCTTCACATGAATAATTCAGGAGAAAATAAAATGGAAAGCTGTACCCATTTGTTGCTTATACCGGCTGAAAGCTACCTTTTTAGATTTTTTGCTTCTTTAATCTGCTTGTTGAAATCCTCTCTGATATCAAAAGGTTTATGGAGTTACCTCAGGAATGAAGCCACCTGGAAATCCTCGTTTGGACGGATTGGGAAATTAAGATTTCTAGCTATCATGAAATGATGATCAGATATTCGTACAAAGTAACTTTCTGGTTTAACCAGATCTTCGAAAAAGGCGATAGAAAAAGTCCCTCAAAGTACAAAGTCTCGTATTCTTAAAGGACTTGTTTCTTAAAAATATAGGACACACAAGGGACATGGGGTAGCCAAAACCAAATGTCAGACCAAAGCAATCACCCTAGTTAGGACTGTTTGAGAGCCTGAAGAAAAACGCAGACCCCGTCTGTACACGGGAAAAGGCAAAGAAGAAAAAGAAGAAGAGGGTTATAGGACCACTCCAAAGATCCTTCTAATTATTAGGACCTAAAAAATTTAGGAGCTCACGCGAGGGATTCCTACTGCACCACTGAACCAACATCCAAACTTCCTGAGGAAAATTCCGAGGAAGCAAAGAAGAAATAATGTTTGATGAAGTTTTGACGGCGTGTAATGAGCTGATGAATGGAGTCGATGATTAATTAGAACTAGCGAAACCTGTCACTCTCAGACACACCAGTAGCACGCCATCTTGTATTTTTCTCGAAAAAAGTGAAAATGTTTTGTTAATGATATTTTCTTTACGGAAAAATTCAACGACACTTTGGGCGGAAAATCAACATTTTGTCACTGAAATTAAGCAAGGTAAAAATAATGTAGGTATGAAATGTGGCTCTGGAGGCAGGTAGGTATAAAATTGTGTTCATTATCAACAAGATGTCATTGTGTATACATACGAGTACATGTACTCGAATGTAGGTGGTAACTGAAACTGTGTAGGCTAGAATGCCATTTTTACTTTTTATAGGACAAAAGGTAACCCAAAAAATACCACTTCGTGGCATAAAAAAGACCCCGCCAAGTCGTTCCTCCCAAAATAAATCAAGTGCCCACAAAAAATAAACAAAAATCCATCCCACCCCAAAAAAGATTAGAAATCAATTTTGTACCCCGCCTTTTATTCACTTCATAATTTGTGTCCTCCTACTTCACGTAGTACCTACCTTTCTTTCCCCTCATTGCACTCCACTTTCCTCTAATATTACTTCTGCTTCACTGCATTGGCGGCGTGCCACCTACCTTCCTTTACCCTCATTGCACTCCTCTTTCCTCTAAAGTCTAATCTCACTCCTGCTTCACTGCATTGGCGGCGTGCAATGCTTTAAAAATAAATAGATGGCACGCCGCCAATGCAGTGAAGCAGAAGTAATATTAGAGAAAGAGGAGTGCAATGAGGGGAAAGAAAGGTAGCTGGCACGCCGCCAATGCAGTGAAGCAGAAGTAATATTAGAGAAAGAGGAGTGCAATGAGGGGAAAGAAAGGTAGCTGGCACGCCGCCAATGCAGTGAAGCAGAAGTAATATTAGAGAAAGAGGAGTGCAATGAGGGGAAAGAAAGGTAGGTACTACGTGAAGGAGGAGCACACAAATTTGAAGGCGGGGTACAAAATTGATTTCTAATCTTTTTTGGGGTGGGATACTGATACAGTTCTTCGCTTTTGTCATTTTGTAGCGATGAAACATCTGCAACATTGGACGTTAGGGGTCTGTGTCATAGCATCTCCGTCCCGTAGTATGTCCGGCATCAGATGGACGATATTAGGAGATAGTTTTACAATAGACCACTTACTCTCAGACTGTCTGACAGGCTAGGTTTGTCAGAGCGTTGGAACGTGTGTGGCAGACCGTCTCATCTGAGGGACCAGCTTTTTCCGCCACAAACGTGGCCGGCATAAGGATTGCGAAAAAGATTAAAATTAAAGTTCGCCCAACACGGGAATCGATCTCGCGAGGTACAAGCATTTGAGGCATCTGTGGTAGGTAAGTACTTATTCTTTAGGGCTTTAAAAGTAAGAAATAATTATTCTATAAACAGAAAGATATTGCAGCTGCTAAATTAAATTATTTTCAATTTTTGTTTTTTTTTTTTTTTTTTTTTTTTATCATTTTTCAACACCTTTTCAAAAGTAGACTCTATGGATCTTTTTAAAACTCACAAGAATAGAGGACAAGTAAAGCAAAAATCATCCTGTCCCTTAGGTAGGTGGGGGGAAAAATGGGTGAAAAAATCAGCGAAAAGTGTTATAAAAGGAGGGAAAACGCCATTGTACATCCGTGCTATGTAGGTAGAGGTATTCTTGGGGGAAAAAGGGGCGGATTTTATCCTGATGGGATAATGTTCGTTCTCGGAACGGCTGGCTTTCTCCTATCCTGTCTTCCTTCTCTCTTCGATTTTGGCACGATAAGACCATAGCAGTTACAGTTCCCTCTGTCAAACCTCTTTTTTTTTAATTGCTTCTGCTAGAAACAAGTCTTTCGTTTCTACTTCTACTGACGATGAAGTATTGGCTCAAAACAAAGTGGAGAGGAGAGCATAGCGCACAGAGCTTTTAGCTCCCAGTTCTATGCAGTTTGAAGTCGTCCGGCACTTCCCTTTATCGTCACTTCTCTCTACCTTCTTGATGCTCTACGCACTATACAATATTAAACTGTTGAGATAAAGGGACTACATATCCTAATTCGACAGTCTAAATAAAGCACTAATATACCCTCCGCGCCACTCTCTTTTCAATTTTAGACTGAGAAAGCTCTCCATTGAAAAATGAAAATTCTGTAGTAGAAAGTTAGATTATTTATCTCTATGTACATACCTAATTACCTATACGTACCTACCTCTGTACATGGCAAATCTCATAGTCACACAGTGACAGTTCTAATTTTTAATCTCCTTAACTAATATTGTATAAAAGTTTTTCCGGGTCTCTTTTTCCCCCCATTCCTGTATTTTCTACTGATAAACCCATTCTGCCGAATTCAGCATCAGCATTTGTACACCTAATCCTGTCTA
>NW_007380577.1:0-8503 GCF_000475195.1 Diaphorina citri
TGTGACTTGAAGTTACAGTCTCATGGTCAGTCCATAATCATGCGAAATTTGGCTTTTAGTTCTAGGTGTAGCCACCTGTAGCCAGTGGTGATAGCACGTTCAATGCACTAGTTCCCGACGGATCTCTGAAGTTAATTAACGTTGCGTGTGGTCAGTATCCGGAATGGGTGATCATCTTGACCACCTGCTAGGATTTTCCGGTCACATTAAGTACCTATCCATAGGTAAGTTCAGATGAAACTCAAGTCGGAGTAGAAGAGAGAGAGAGAAAGAGTTTTAATTGAATTTTCCGAACATGAATAGTTTTCTGTTTTGCACTTTGATTTTCTCTCTCTCTCTCTTTTCCTTTATTCCCCTTCTCTCTTTCTCCTCTCCTTTTTTACCTCTCTCTCATTCTCAACCTTCATTTTTGCTCTTTCTCTCTCTCTCTCATTCTCGCTCTTTTTTTATATCTCTCTCTCCCTCTTTTCAATACCTTGCTCTACATTCCAAACTTTTAGCACACAGAAAAAAGCAATACCTACCTAGATACCTAAGAATGACTTCTTATCCAGTATTTTAGTGAATGAATTTGAAGAATGTTTATCTTTTATCTCACAGCTGAGATTCAAACCCACGACCACCAGTTTATCAAATGAGAACTTTTGAGATCGGTGTATTGCTTTCGAATTCCATGACCACCAGTTTATCAGATGAGAACTTTTGAGATCGGTGTATTGCTTTCGACTTGCAAAAAAAAGTAAATATGTTAACAGAGAATGGTGCTATTTCTTCTTCTGCTTCTTCTTCTTCTTCTTCTTTTCAGGATTGGAGGGTGAATCCCATGGATGCCCAGAAACGATATCTGGGCTCCCTCTATATCCAATATATGCATTGGTAGTAGGGGTTGCAATGCGGGATCCCGCAATCCCGCAATCCCGCGGGATCCCGCACCTTTTTCCAATCCCGCAATCCCGCAGTTTTTAGCCACACTCCAGGTATCGAGTTTCCGTCACTGAACGAGGTACTTCAAATTGACAAACAGAAATTGGTGTGTACAGAGTGAGGGAGCTCTAACGGTTAGGTGGTAGAGAACGCCTCCGGCGTTAACCTCACCTAGTGGTTACCTTCCACCCAAGAGTCTATTATTATTAATATTATTATATTATAAGCAAAGCAGCAATCGTGATGCTAGATACGATATTTTACTCGTAGTAAAAATAGCACATCCACCCATAGACACACTTTATTATAAAGATACATAGATTGCAGTGAAATGCAGTGAAATTGCAGTGAAGCAAACAGAAAAATATAGACAAAACCTGATGATTAATGGAAAAAGGATTTGATGCACTCGAACCTCACATAAATAATGTTATCAAGCTATGATATATGGTTATCATTAGAGATTTCTATTGACAGGTTAAATATCATTTATATCAATGCAAAACGTTACCACGTCCATCACTCAATATCAGAATGTATTGTAGTCATTCCCTTCTATTTTTTACTTTTTGTTAACGAATGAACTCGAGGATTTTATGATTTAAATCTACCATTTTATGGTTGTGAGTTTTAACTCAACAATTTTACGTTTTAAATCGTCAATTTTACCTATTAACTCGACCGTTTTGCCTTTAATTCGTATGTTTGTTTTACCATAGGTACCTACTTAACTCTCTCACGGTTTTATCTGATTTTGACAGATTTTGGTCAAATATATTCAACAAATTATAGTTTTTTTTTTTTGAGAAAATCTTGGATTTATCACAACTCCTGATCGGCTGGTTCCATTTGGTACTGATCTTCACTACATTTATTTTGGCACATTCACTGAGGAAGTTTCGTTTTTGGATCGTGTTTCTGGCACATCCACTAATTTGTAATGCATACCAAGTAGGTATTACTATTAGATGTGAATTTGAAACATATCCACCAATCTGATAGGTAAAAGAAAAAGATGATTGCCTCATTGCCTTTTTTGTGTTGGAGCAATGAAACAACGGCTACCAATTGCTACATTAGGCTTGTTGCCTGTGTCGTAGTATGTCCATCCTGTACCTATGTCTTTCATCAGTTGGGCGAGAAGAGACACTAGTATGTGAATTTGAAACATCCACCAATCTGATAAGTAAAAGAAAAAGATGATTGCCTCATTGCCTTTTTTGTGTTGGAGCAATGAAACAACGGCTACAAATTGCTACATTAGGCTTGTTGCCTGTGTCGTAGTATGTCCATCCTGTACCTATGTCTTTCATCAGTTGGGCGAGAAGAGACACTAGTTTCCCTTCTCTTGTGGCAGTAGACCAAGTGCTGAGTCAACACGAGAGCACCGAAAACTAACCCATATACCTATTACCTACCTGTAGATTTATAGAAATTTGGGATGAAAATACGATTTTCTTTTGTTAATCTTGACTCCCAAATTCGACATGTACCTAAATTTCAAGTCTTATTAGCATGACAAGCAAGCAAACCTGCCTCGGTGGCGTAGTGGTCAAGACGTTCGGCTGGTAAACAGGAGGGCGTGGGTTCGATCCCAGCCGAGGCATGGAATTTTATCCTCATTTATTTGAGAGTGTGACCACATAATAATGGAATAGACCTAACCTGAAGGTCCGTTCCCACTTGTCGTTCGGGAAAAATCGTGTCGTGCGTAGTGAGAACACTCTCATTTAAATTACATTTCCTACAGGGATATTTTTTGTCGGTCAGAAAAAAATCGTGTCGTGTGTAGTGAGAACACTATCATTTAAATTAGGTACATTCCTACAGGGATATTCGGAAAAAAATCGGATGAAACTCACGACAAGTGGGAGCTGGGCCTCTACTCTTCGTACAGCATCCCATTCATTATACGTGTTCCTATGTATTATTGTGGCGTTGGCGTAGGAACAGGCTTTACGTAGTTTATGTTAAGGAAGGCAGATACAAATACCTCTTCAGATCCCAAATTCAAACCACAAACCATTTTCATTTTTCAAATTTTACTTGAGGAATTACCTATATACCTTTTTTTTGAACTATTAAATTTTTTGATTAAAACTCAATCGTGGTCTTTCTCTGACTCTATCCGAGGGTTCAATTTAGGAGGGACAATGACATTCGGAAAAAAATCGGACGAAACTCATGACAAGTGGGAGCTGGGCCTCTACTCTTCACTCTTCGTACAGCATCCCATTCATTATACGTGTTCCTCTGTACCATTGCAGCGTTGGCGTAGGAACAGGCTTTACGTAGTTTATGTTAAGGAAGGCAGATACAAATACCTCTTCAGATCCCAACTTCAAACCACAAACCATTCTCATTTTTCAAATTTTACTTGAGGAATTACCTATATATCTTTTTTTGAACTATTAAATTTTTTGATTAAAACTCAATCGTGGTCTTTCTCTGACTCTATCCGAGGGTTCAATTTAGGAGGACCAATTTTCACTACCTAGTTGGTGGAGTAAAAAAGGGTCTTCGTCTACTAAAAGTGCCTAATCATCATAAATATCGAAGGACTCATTCGTATTGTCTAGTAAGTTAATGACATACCGTCAAGATTGGACCAATTTCGCTGGAAATGGAAATTCGCAATTTTACACATACCAATGTCTCTGTTTAGCTAGAAATGGACTGTTGAGAATCGAACCTTAGTGCCAATGCCTGAGCAACAGCACTACTGTGGGAGTTTCGTTTTGTTCAAAAACCTAAAATGCTTTAATTATGCAACATTTATGCTGAATAGGGTGGAGTGAAAAAAAAAAATGTTCGAATTTAAAAACGCCTGATATGTCAAAAGTTGCGTATTGGTGAGTAGATTAATCCCTGAAATTTTCATGAAAAAATTTCATCATCTTGAGGTCGCACATTTGGCTTGAAGTTTTGAGAGCTTTTAGTTATGCAATGAAGGGGCAATATAAGGGTTTTTATTATTCTCACGCAAATTGCTAACAAATGGTAAGACGTACGACTTTTTTGTTCTGAACAAAACTTTTAAAACAAAATAATACATAATTATTATTCTCGGGCTTCAATCGGTTAGACTTACCTATTCAAAGATATTACAGGATAAGGCCTAGTAGATAATATGTAATTATGTACCCAAGGTAAGGGCAACACAGTGTCTCGCTGGAGGACGTAAAACTGAGACAAAACCAGCCCTGTCAAGCCACAGACAATAACACTGGCTCTTTTGAGGGTACCTGAATGGGACTATGGTCAAGTCAGTCTCAGGAAGTAGGGTACAACGACATAATTATGTACCTGAATATCCCTCATCAGACCCCTACGATTTAGGGGCCCTGAACTAGCTCTCTGGCCTCGATGACACCTCTTGGTATCCTCTTAATGGGATAGTAGATGAACTCACAGATTTTCTCTGGAATAAACCTGAGTGTGCCGACTCTTTAGAGGTGCTACAGGTGAATTTTAGAGAAACTGGGGAGGTTGAAATATACCAGTGAGGGTACTTCTAGGTTACATCAAGGCCTTGGGATAACAGACCTATCAAACCCCTCATCCCTCATTAGACCCCTTCAGTTCGGGGGCCCCAAGTAGCTCTCTGGCCTAGGCACCTCTTGGTATCCTCTTAATGGGATAGTAGATGAACTCACAGATTTTCTCTGGAATAAACCTGAGTGTGCAGACTCTTTAGAGGTGCTACAGGTGAATTTTAGAGAAACTGGGGAGGTTGAAATATACCAATGAGGGTACTTCTAGGTTCCATCAAGGCCAGGGTATAGCAGCTTGGGCAGGGGAAAAAATACTGGTCACAATAGATCTACAGAGGTCGCAGTGTTAATTGCATACTCTCTTGGGAGAGGAGCAACCAGTCCCATAATAAATAAAATAAAATTCTTTCACCTTGGATAAGGTTATTTCTGATGTCATGAGGAGAACGGTTGAAGCGTGCCGGAAAGCGCGCGAACGTCAAGAGCTATAGGACGAAGCTCTGCGCGTGCCGGGACATGCGAAACATGCCTTTCTTTCACCTTTCACCAGGCTTTTTGGTTTTCTGGACAAAATTTGCACCACCACATTCGTGTTCCTGGTAAAAAGATCTTTAATTTGATATATAGGTCGACCAGGTTTGGATAAGTCCTTCTATGGGAACGCCAGCTTGGGACTAGAGATTCGCTACTAATGACTGGGAAGTTCTCAGAGTTGACGGCCAATCGATGTCGATCGACGATTTGAATCTATCTTGTCGAGGCAATGTGGACGGTTTCAGTCGCCATCGACGGCCGTTGACCATGTTAGGACACAGCTTCTTTAGTAGCGTAAACGTAAAGTACTCTACTTACATGTTATGAGTACGATAACCTCTCGGAAAACATACTCCACAATGAGTTTCTTCTTTTCCGAATATTCGAGAGAGCATTCCACTCTCGGCGAAAACGAAAAACGAATTGAACGGAAAATTGAAAATGTAAAATTAAAAATTAATTCACGTTAAATTGGTTCGCGGAAAATTATTCCAATAAAAAGAAAGTAAAAAATGACACTTTGAAAAAAAAATATGGAAAATCCGTAAGAAAATGAGAAAATTCAGAATTCGAAAACCCGTGGGGGAAAAACACCAAATTTTGGTTCTCCTTTTTCTCTTATTTTTTTCGCTCGACTAAAATCGAGGAAAATGGTACCATACTGACATTACTGATGGAGCTGTTGGCAATGAAAGAGACTCAGTTATCTAGCAGCGATACAGAATCTGGCGCTTTCCCTCTCATTGCTCCCTCGCTACCTCCCTCTCCTATAATGAGGATAAGGTGATGTACCTCTACCTACTAATCAATACGGTCCCTGCACGCAAGTGTCTTGGTGCTTTCTCCGGGGAAATTCGGAGCAGGGAGCAGTGTGGTGTTGCTCTCCGCTTTTGTGTGATGGATGGAAGTTTTTTTTTTACTTTGTTTGTTTTGTGTTGTTTTGTTTTTGTTTTTTTTTTTTTTTTTTTTTTTTTTTTTTTTTTTGGCTCGGGACTTTAGGCTCGGGACTACAAGTTCATGTTGCAATGTTTATGCACACCAGTCACAGGTCCACAAACATTTTGTTTAACTTGTGGTTGGCAGATCTCTTTGATGAGTTGCAGGCTAAATTAGGTTGAAGCTACAGCCTGGTATTGGTGTAAGTAGGGACATCGGCTATAATAAACGCCCTATGTCACTCCGACCCGATTAGATCTTTTGTGACTTGAAGTTACAGTCTCTTGGTCAGTCCATAATCATGCGAAATTTGGCTTTTAGTTCTAGGTGTAGCCACCTGCAGCCAGTGGTGATAGCACGTTCAATGCACTAGTTCACGACGGATCACTGAAGTTAAGTAACGTTGCGTGTGGTTAGTATCTGGATGGGTGATTATCTGGGCCATGTACTAGCATTTTCCGGTCACATTAAGTACCTACCCATAGGTATAAGTATACCCATAGGTAGATTCAGATGAAACTCAAGTCGGAGTAGAAAAAAAAAGAAAAAAAGAAACATGTACCTACCTATCTACCTACATATTGGGTGAAACCGTAAACCAAAAATAAGGTAAAACAGTACACCGTTGCTTCGTGTGATGTTTTCAATCCCCATCTATCACTCTTTGTTGACTTTGTCTCTTGCATACTAAAAAGCTCAAAGGATTGTAATAGCTATACCGCTATACCTCCTCTTCTTTTTCCTCTCTCAAAGCAAAACACAAAATTCTCTCCTCTCCATCTTGTTGAAGGTTGAAGATGATACATTGGCAAACCATGATAGACCTACCCTGAAGGTCCGTTCCCACTAGTCGGTCAGAAAAAAATCGTGTCGTGTGTAGTGAGAACACTCTCATTTAAATGATATTTCCTACAGGGATATTTTTTGTCGGTCAGAAAAAAATCGTGTCGTGTGTAGTGAGAACACTCTCATTTAAATTACACTTCCTACAAGGACATTTTCTGTCGTTCAGAAAAAAAAATCGTGTCGTGTGTAGTGGGAACACTCTCATATTACATTGCCTACAACGACATTTTGTGTCCTCCAAAAAAAAAGAAAAAAAAAAATCATGTCGTGTGTAATGGGAACACTTTCATTTAAATTAGGTAGGTATATTCCTACAGGGACATTCGGAAAAAAATCGGATGAAACTCACGACAAGTTGGTACTGGGCCTCTACTCTTCGTACAGCATCCCATTCATTATACGTGTTCCTATGTACCATTGCAGCGTTGGCGTAGGAACAGGCTTTACGTAGTTTATGTTAAGGAAGGCAGATACAAATACCTCTTCAGATCCCAACTTGAGGACATTCCTTAGGGGTTTTCACACTTTCGCTGAACCTGCAGTAGTAGATCCCGGTTCTTTTTATCTCATATGCAAGATTCTTCCCTGTAGTCCTGGAGTCCTAGCGATTCTTGGAGAAACTTACGGAGTAGCGGGTGCAATTTTTTGACAGAATTTAGGTCCATTTTTGAAAGCATCCTCCATACAATCTGGATACTCAATGAATGGAGTCCCCCAACGCTTACACTGGTAATACTGACTCCGTAACTGCAAGAACAGATTAGGGTGAATTTGATTGTGTTAAGCATACATACGAGTCACAAAATGCTAAATGCTTGTCACAAATGTTTTTCCCCACTTGACACACCTTGCTAGATTTTTTACTTTCCTTATCCTATAGGAAGGAAAGTAATGTAATCGGATCAAATTTTCGATGGTCAGTTTTTAGTGACAAAACAGGTTTTGAGGTCTCTAGAGCCTAAATTCAAAGTTTCAGCCATTGATCCGTGTGTCTGTCCTTCTGTCTTTCCGTCTGTCTGTCCTTCTGTCTGTAAACAAAATATCTCGAGAACGGTAAGAGCTAGCGACTTGAAATTTGGTATGTAGCTGTCAAATGTGACAAGGATGCGACACGAAACTTTTGGTTAAGATCGGTGCATTGGTTGGCGGCATTTTACCGCTTTTTGGCGGTTTTCGGTCTAGTTTAACAATATCTCGGGAACGATATGAGCTAGAGACTTGAAATTTGGTATGTAGTTCACAAATAATGTGACAAGGATGCAACAGAAAACGTTTAGTTAAGATAGGTGCTGCGCTTGGCGGTATTTTGACCACTTTTGGACGGATTTCGACCGTTTTTTGGCGGTTTTCAGCTATACCGACTAAACGGTTAGAGATAGGGTAAAATAATACTCAAATAAGCATCATTCAATAGGATAAGGAAAGTCGTGTGATGTTCACACCAGATTTTTTACATAAAGCTAAATCAAAATTTTGAAGGTGTACCTTCAAAATCAAGCCCCCCCAAAAATTTAGGCAAAAACCGCCTATGGTAGTAGCCCTGTAGTCCCTGTATCAATGGGTTCAACGCCCACGCAAGGAGGAATAAGATCAATAAGTGTATTTTAGTTAGCGCGGTGGATTTCGGATCTGGAGGTTTGTGGTTCGAGTTCAACATCCCATCCGGATCTGGAATTCGAGAGAAAATTAAGAGGAAACCTGTTTAGGTACTTTTTAATTAGCCAAATAAATAGCCGATGGCCATTTTTATACCAATAGGTTAGATAGAT